>NW_019103602.1:1617693-1743385 GCF_001856785.1 Myzus persicae
AAAAATTTGACAATTTGTTTTAAATTATTATTATATTATTGAAATTGTATTGTATTACCCATTTATGGTGAATATTTTTTAAAAATTTGACAATTTGTTTTAGGCCTGCATGTACAACCTTACAAATCAATTTTATTATAGTTATTTTGGTTATTTTTTCCGTGGTTATTTTTTCACGGGGTTATTTTTTCGGGGGTTTTTTTTTCGGGGTTATTTTTTCCGGGGTTATTTTTTCTGGGGTTATTTATTAGGCATATCATTGGTCGGCTATGATATATTTTGCCGATAATTATTTTAGCACCCTCTGAGAAGTATAGGTCCACTTGCGCCTAAGAATATACGAGTAATGTACGTGGTAAAATAAATATTTCTGTTTAAAAAACTATTACATCTAAAACGTGATACTCAGAAATGTGCTATAATTTGTATAATTTTTAAAACATAATATTTGGGTAGATACATAGATACCACACATCACCATTCCCTGTGTAGGTAGACAACCGCAGATCGATCAGAAATAACGCAATAATTATTAATCAGTGACTATAATTGTCTACCAGATATTTTAGGGGTATTGACTGTTTTGTATATTTTGGTCATAATATTTTTCATAGAAGCAGGTTTCACCCACATAGGTAGGTATCTGCTATTAATAAATTACTTACGATTCCATTATTCGTAAATTTTTAAGTGTGCACGTAGGTATGTCCTATTATACACCTATAAACATTTTAATGTGTTATTAAAAATATGCATAAAAAATGAAATTCATATACACGATAAAAATGTAGATGACTGAAGTTTTCGTCGACGATAGACGAGTAGATATTTGCATCTATAGATAAGTCTTAACGTCGATTGAAGATAAGTGATCTGAATTTTCAGGAGCAAACAAAAAAAAATGGTATACGCAACGGCATCTACATGACAATTGTTGCACGTAAAGTCTTGACGCATGCTGCATACTCCTATGACGTTATGTGCTAACGAAAACTGGGTGTTATAAATTATTAATTTTAGTTGGTAGGTATTTACCAACAATACCAATTGCCAACATTGGGACGTATCTATTTTTGCGGCACATTACCAATTACCATTTGTTTGTACATGGTAAGTTTTCAGAAATTTAGTGTTATGGGTAAACTATGGACAACAACTGACATCTAGCGGCCATTAATGCAGTTAAGTCGTTTATTTCAATCAAAATGTATAATATTCTAATATTGTGTGTATTAAATATTAATATGTTAGTAAATAGTATTATGGTATTTTTTGTGTAATGCCAAAATTATAAATTTTTTTTTTTTATTGAATTAAGCCTCAGCAACTATGGCTATTGGCAACAAAGAGTTATATAAATTATTATTAACAAGGTAGATACACATAAATATAACACAACCTGAAAACCTAATTATTATTATTATTATTATTATTATTGTAATATATCCCTATTATGATAATTAATTTAAGAATTTTATAATTGTACTACCTACCACCTATCTTCTACGTCTAGGATATAAATATATTCAACCTTTTTATTTACATAAACACTATTTCCCTAAAAAAAGTTTTTTCATTAAATATTTTACATTTTTGTTGTTTTTCTCATTGTGGGTCAAAAACGGAACTATTATTGAAATTATACATTTAAGTACACAAACAGTTGTAGGGAATATTTATGAGTACTAAACTTATACAATTATTATGATTAGATTGCAATTTCTTCAATTAATTGTAGGTTTGGATTTCCAAACCCAAAAAGTGATTTTTGATAAATGGATTTCATTATGTAAATAAAATTTCACATATTATGCTAACCAGTGAAATTCATTTCAAATCTAGTGACATTGTATTAAATTATAGGCTTTTATTTTTATTTTTTAATTTATTGGTTTAATAGATTACAACTTATTTTGTTTCTTCAATTAAAATAAAATAATTTCACACTTGAACATAACACAAATAGATGGTCCAATGTGTATGTCTGTAGTCCCAAGCTGGTCGCTAATTTTTCACTGATAACGACTTAGACTTGAGCCAAGTAATGTATATACATCCATGAAGTCTTGTTTGTTATATAATACAATATATTAGGACTTCAGAAGAAAAAACATAAATTTACTTCATGACTTTTCATTGAGTTAACATAATAATATGCTTGTGAATAACCTAAAAATATCCGGTTTAACTATAATACAGCATTTCCCAAACTCTTGTTTGGGCTGGCCCAGTAATTTATATTTTTCACTTTCGTGACCCACCAAAATATCTTACATTTATCATTATGTAATAAAAGACAAAATAAAACACATTTGAATCATCTCTCCCATCTATTCGACTTCTTCTTCATACTTAATAGTTTATATTAAACGAAAATGATAAATAACAAATTTAATATGAGAATTTCATTAAATTCTGAGACCCGGTATTAAATTTTGATGGCCCGGTAGTGGGTCGCGGCCCACTATTTGAGAAACGCTGCTATAATAGGTTGCAAAAAAATGATATCATTTTTTCATCTATCAAATGTTTAGTATACTTGTGAAACATTACAATAATTGTGCAAGCACATAAGTTGTGAAATACTGCTATAATACAGCATACACTGGTTAAACAGTTTAATATTTATGGAAATAATCTGATAATAATAAACTCAAATAAAGTAGATAAAATGTATCAAATTTAATTATAATTTGTTTAATAAATATGTTTTGTTTTAACAAATTTAATATTTAGTATAAAAAGAAATATACATACAAACATATGATGCATATTTATAAATATTAATATTTAATACTTAAAAATAGTATTAATATTTGTATATACAATTGAAAATTAATGGAATTATAGGAAAAAATTCTTTTAAACAGTCTTATATTGACATTCAGAATGTGTTGGTTTGAAAGTAGCTTTTAAGCAATAAGTCTTTAGATTTAACAATGGCCACGGTCTTCAACTCGCTGTCTCGGAGCGGCTTTGATGATGCAATCAACACGAAGAATCATTTCAGCAGCTTCTGCAGCAGATACAAGTACTTGCCTTTTAACAACAAAAGATTCAGTGATTCCAGTCGACCGCATACATTCCAAACAACCATTTTCCATATCTTTAAGAAAAAATTGATAACATAAACATTGTGTCTAATAAAATTTACTAAATGTTTACTGACCTAGACCAATAGTATTATTTCCTAGGGCATGAGCAGCTCTTAATCCACTTATTAATTCTGCTGAATCCAAACCAGCATTGTCAGCTATAGCGATGGGAAGAGATTGTAGTGCTCTAGAAAATGCTTCCATGGCTACAGCTTCTTTGCCTGGAGTTTTTGCTGCTTCAGCACTTACAGCGTTTGCCATCAACATTTCACTACAACCACCCCCATTCACAATACTTGGCTCACGAACAGTTGATGATAATACACATAAGGCGTCATGTAAAGAACGATCAGCTTCATCAATAATCTGTTCAGTAGCTCCACGAATAACAATAGTACAAGCTTCACCAAGAGCCACACCAGAAAAACGCAATAAAGTGTTTTCACCAATCATTATTTCTTCAATAAGTTCGCACGTGCCCAACTTGGCAATCGCAGGTGAATCAAAGGTTGATAGAATTTCACCACCAGTGACCAGTGCTAAACGTTCAATACCATCAAAATCAGCATGCTCAATAGCCATTATACCAGCATCAGCAAAAAGTTGTTCTGGATAATTGTAGATCAATTGCCTGAAATAGTAAAATATTATTTTAATATTTTTAATCGTGGCCAAAAGCATCACTAAGAGTATCAAGGAGCAAATTGTCTACTCTACATATATATTTGGGGTAACAAGAATACTGTTTTGCTGCCACAAAATTATACTTCACTTTTACTATTTGAGTTTTAACAAAATGATAAGTTATATAGTAGCAAGCTGTACTTTTTAGTATGAAGTAATATCATGGACAAAGATATTTTGAAGATTCAAATTACATATACTATATTTTAAGACCGAGGAGATACAAAAAAATGTATTCTGTGATATACATAGAACCTTTTTTATTAAAACAAATTATAAAAAAGCCTCATTTTAAATTCAAACTATAAATCCAATTACAAAAATACTGTGGTATTATTGTAATATATATTATTATTATCATATCATTGACATCTTTTATTGTTGATAAAGTTTTTAAATACTAACCAACATTTGAATAACACAACAATAGAACCTTTTTATGCTATTACATATCTATCAAACTAAAAATATAATCATGATTAATAATTTACTTATGACATAGAATCTTTTCATTTTGTACATCTCACTAATAATTATTGCACGTAGACAAACTGTTGTATTCAAAAGATACATAGTTGAAAACTAAACAAATATATGTAAAAATTGTTTTTGAAAAAAGTGGACATAGAAGTAAAGAAACTTATCATTCTTAGTTTTAATGATTTGTGTTGTTTAATAAGTTTTATCAGTCTGAATTGTGGTTTGACTCTCTGAATTGAAAGTTTTTAAAACTATATTGAACATTCATATTTAACGTTTTTCTTAAAAAAACAAGCTGCTCAATTCAAGTTATTTTATTTCCTAAGTGCTTAACAATTCTTTTTTTAAGAATATAGGTAAAATAACAAAATTAAAACAAATATTTGCAACAATGGGACTAACAATCAACGACTGTTTTAGTGAGACTAATTTTGTTCTGACAAAAAACATTGAATTCATTTGAAATAATTATTAAAGATGTACATACTATGTTTTATTTGCTAATGTTCATTTTATTAAATTGTGTAAAAAAATAAATAATATAAGTAGGTTCCCAAGTTTAGTTAAAATTATAAATGCACTAAATATATAGAAAATATATTTATGTTATAAAAAATAATGATACACATTTTTTCTCATTAAAATTATATGCTATAAGGGCGAAGAAAAAAAATTGATTGTATTTTAATAACAAATAAATCCAAGAAGAAACTATTCATAAATTACTTTGTGAACTTCATATTACCTATTTATAAACACGTTACATTCATGGGCAAGGATTTTGTTAACTTTATCTTTCATTTTTTCTTTTTCTGCTAATTCAAGTTCTGCAACCTTTGCCATGGAATCAACTTTTATCCGAGACCCAAACACTTTTATTTTGTCAGTATCCATTGGTGTATTTGCTATTAATATACGAGCATTTTCTAAACGTTTTGGTTGAAATTGGCCAATCTTCTTGTCAAGAAGAAAACCTATTTGAAAAAAAAATAAAAGGCAATTATCAATTTAAATATAATTTTTTTTTTAAATTCTTATTATTTTTAAAATATGTTTTACCTTCATCCAAGAATGAATCTTCCAAACAACCACCCTTTAACTTTATAATTTGTATAGCTGATAAGTTGCCAGATCCTTTTAAACGCAAGATTGCATCTACCGATAGTTTGGCAAAATGTTCTTTATGTTGAGACAAGATCTTAGAACTTAATGTTGTACGAGCAATATTTAATAAATCTTCGCGAAATTCAGCTTCATCTTTGCTATGATTTAATGCAGCCACTTTTAAAGCTTCATGTGCTATCTGTGTTGCTTTTCTCCAACCAGCAATAATGATCTGTGGATGAATTTTTTGATCAACTAATTTTTCAGCTTCGCGTAACAATTCTGCAGCTATATAATTTTTTAAAACAAGATTAAATATTAAGTATCCATCTTTATTATTATAAAAACCTAATATAACAATTAATATAAATTAATACTCAATATAATATAACAAAACAACATAGGTAATTAATTATTTTATTAAGTAGTGTCAATTATTACACATGACTATTCAAATAATAGTTTAATATATGTATAATATATACCTATTTTACCATGTAAATTATTAACATAAACAGAAGCAAAATGAGGGTAAGTAATATTTTGGTATTTAATGCTTTCACTGCAGTATGTGCATAAACAATCCAGCTGTTGCCATAGATTTATGCAAGTGTATGCAGGACGTCTGTACGCAGATGCAGATGTCATATGGATATCAGTAAAATATTTTATGTTTGTTTAGAATGTAATAAATATCTTTCCACCAAAAATTGTGTTAACCTCCAGTTTGACCTTTAAAGAACGAGTGTGCTAGAGTATAAATATCATAGACATATAATATCATAGATTATATTGACATAATATGATAAACGTATGCTACCATACATCACCGTAAGGAAGAGTTCTGGCCAGGTTGAATTTTAGATAATCAATAACTAAGGAGCATAAAAAATGTGGATATAAACATTCAGCAAAATTTAATGAACGTATCTAAGATTTTTTTTAGAGTTACATCAAAAATTGATTTCGTCAAAAACCGAGTTTCAATAAAAATTCCCATTTTTCCTTAAATTTTTATTTTCCAGCCGCTTCTAAAAACTATTGGAAATTTACTGAGCCAAAAGGTGATGACAGAGACAAAAATCGAAAATAAAAATGAAAGTTAAAATACATTTTTGATATCAATTTTAAAATATTTTTAAACTTTAGTTGCATACCTAATTATACTTAATACCTACCTACAACTAAATACAGATAAATAATAAAAGTTTACCTAACACAGTGACAGATGTAGTACCATCACCAACTTCACCATCTTGAACCATTGACATGTCAACTAATATTTTAGCTGCTGGATTATCCACTCCAATATTTTTTAATATAGTTGCACCATCATTAGTCACTTCGACTTTGGAATCCATACCTCCACGACCTACAGAAATTAGTATCTTGTCCATACCTTTTGGACCCAGTGTGCTTTTGACCAAATCACCAATGGCAATAGCACCAATGAAACTAGACAGGCGTGCATTTTCCCCTCGGTCTTCTTCAGCTTGGTGTTTCAAAATGCGTACGGGATTTAACGAAACCTGTAAACAGTGAAATCGCCGAAACAAACATAACCAATTAATTTGGAAACATCACAAATATTACGATAAATAATTCGGAATATCTTCCGCCAAAGTCAGGCGGCTAGTTCTCACACAATATTATATTTTCATTTAGCTTACCATTTTTGTATTTAATTTATTATGTCCTGTGCATCAATAACGAAAACAAAATGAATGCAAATCCGAAAGTGAAACACAACAAAAGAATAGTGTGATCTACGGAACAACGGAATTGCAAAACGAAAATATTATACAATCGTCAATCGTTCAATCGCTCAAATCGCTGTCCAGTCCATCAACACAACAAAATACGAAAATACAAGCCGACAAAAAATCAGTACAAACAGTACAATTCAAAATCCAGAAAATTGATGTAGGCTGTAGTTGTGGTATTCCGTAAGTGCTTATCGTTTATTGTTGATAAGATATACGATTGTGTTATCAATTTATCATATTGTCTGGTTATCATCAATAACATCCCGCCGTTTCCCGAGTTCGGAGCTTTGTAACTCACCGTTCTAAAGTAAATAATTTAAAAGTTAAATATTTCAAATGTATTATTTTTATGAGTTATTATAACAACTATAAAACGAAATAGTAACAGTGCTATTCGCAATATGCACCATACAGCAAGATTTTTTTGTATTTTGTATACAACTACTTAATCTAAAGGTCAAAAGACTGCGAATATTTGATAATATGGAGATTCAAAGTATTATCGATTTGATGTTCAAAATTACCTCAAACAATTGTTCTGGTGAGATTTGAATGTAAAATATTCTTAGTTGATTTATGATAAATTTAATAATAATATCACACTTCTACATCAGTAAGTATGTACCTTGTATATTATGCTAGTGATATTATAAAACCAAAGTAAATCACTAATTAATTACTTAAACTTAATTCAAAATAAATAGACAATTTTTAATCGCTGTAGACGTATTTTTAAACGGTTGATGGTTCAGAAAGATATGCTAGACTAATGTGGTTAGAGGTGTAGTGGTTAGGATGGTTTGAAATTAACAACACTCTTGTCTCTTGAAGACGAAACAACACTTAATTGAAATATACAAATATATATATACTTTCGTACAAATGTTGCGTTTGTTATGTCAACAATGATCCAGCAAAAACAGTCGTCTCCTACCACTGTGGACCTGGCCTAGAACGGTTGTTGTCGCTCTCTGGATGCCCTTCGATATGGACTCCACAATTGTTGAGATAATGACTGCGAAAGAGGAGTTAGTTTACTTATCATTGCAGATTTATCTAATCATGTAATACAATAATAATGTAATAATTCTAACCATAGGTAATTAGTTAAAATATTAAAATAATTTATTACTTTATAAAAAACTAAATTTTGATAAAAAGTTTTAAATAAATGAGGATTTTAATTTTTATCAATATTTTTTATAAAGTATGACATTACTACTTTAATTTCGATTGTATGTGTAAGATAAAAACATAGTTTTACTATTAATCGCTCTTAAATCATGTTATTTTATTAATTTTATTATTTGGTAGAAAACTACTTTATCAGTAGACCTATTTTTTGGAATCTACATATTTTATCGAGTCAAGAAAGATGATGCAACCAGAAGTAGATTTTATTTTATTTAATACTATCAAATAATTACTATCATTGTTAATGGCGCATGCCTATTAATAATGAATAGGTTCATTATGTATAAGGTCTTTATATACCTACTTGGTTACTGTAAGAATGTAAATGATGAAGTACTTAGTATAATATATTATTAAGTGTATAAATAAATAGGAATATTATATTATTATTTTATTTATAGTCTGTAAATATTTTAGGTGAAACATTTTATGATAGCAACTTAAAAAGTGTTTTGGATCTTAATACATCTGAATATTCCAGTGGATACAAAAATCAAAGTCTTAGGTAATGTGCTTATTTTATTTTCAATTTAATATAATATGATGGGACATTATTATTTTCAGATTTCCTTATGTTAAGAAGACAATTGAACTATTGTCTTGTTTAAAAGAATGTCTGTTAAAGCATTCTGATTATTCTACCGATATAATTTTAAGTGCAATACATTGTGCTACAGTATCAAGGTGCATACATTCTGTTGTTACTCATGGTTTTATCCCATACCTTATACCAAGAATATGGAAATCATTTGAGAATAACCAAAAATGTGAATATATGACCGAAAAAATTTCATCTGATACAGTAATGACCATTATTTAATATTATCTATTATGTATTGAAATTATAAAGTTACAAATTGAACAGTTTAAAAATACTATGTACCTAATATATTTATTTACTAGAGATTAACAGTTTAATTTTTTCAGAAACCATTTTAACCATAGCAATATTTAAAAAAAATGTTTGATTCCGTTTTTAAAACTACAATTAAAACAATTAAAAATATTTTACTCCTATAAATCAATCATTTCATGAAATTATATCTCCAATTTGACATCATGTAATTTTGTTCACTTTGTGAAATAAAACATTTGCACACATAATTATTATGATTGTTATTTATAATAATAATAATAATAATTTATTGCATTTAAAGAAATACTCAAATTCAATTTAAAGAATATTGTACAACTAAAATATAAAATTTAATTTAATTACACAAATGATAAATGATTGTCTCCAAAAGCCTAGGCTTGTGGAGGAGACAACAGTTCTTATTTGAGAGGTAATATTATACAAATAAAGAATAATTACATTGGTTCATCCTTATTATCAAATAACTTAATAGTAATGAATATAATAATACTCAATAATATTAGATAAAACTGGAAAATGTTGAAATATAATGTAATAATTGATATATACTATGTAGGTATTTACAAACAAATTTTTATCTTGTACTTAATGTATTTTTTATATTGATCATAGTTATTAAAAAGTTTGGTACACGTGTCGTATGCTATCTACCCGCGTATGCTATCTACAAAAAATTAATACTTGTGTCGTATGCTATCTACGCGAAAAAATGTAAAAAAATGTCACCTAACCTAAATAATTTTATTAGAGTTTGTAGTTTTACATTGTCATTGAAATTATAAAAATGTATCTTTTATGTCTCTCAAAAAACTTTCGAACGTATTGATTGGATTGACTGAACGCCACCATTCTTCCTGTAATTCCCTATTTTGACACACATATCCCATAATATTATCAAAGACATTTGCATGTTTTAGAAAAATATGATCAATACAAGATGAGGACCCATTTATAAGATTTACTCTAGTATCTTCATTTATACAAGATTTAAATCTATAATAACTCAACATATTTAAGTACCTTACAGTACTTACGTCTATTTTATTTAAATCAATATTGATATCACCACAGAATATGTACTACATGTCATATTTAATACCATACAAGATTTTATAATTATGTAAATTTAAGTTGTATTTATTTAAAAATAAGTATGGTAAGTTTTACATAGTAATATTTAATATTTTAAGGTGTATTAAATAAAAAAATGCTTAGGTATAAAATAGGGTAAAATAAGTTTTTATAAGTATTCAAGAATAAATCAAAAATTGTCATAACTCATTCTTCTGCTTAAATAAATAAATATAAAGACAAATTAGGTACTATATCCGAGTGGCAAAGCGTCATAGGGGACAATGAGACAACAACTACCTTCTTAGAAATTAGAACATGGGACGAATAAACAATAATTTTATTTTATAAAATATTTAGAAATTTAAATTTATATTTTATATTATAAAATGTATGATGTATGTTTCAATATTTGTTAAAATTTGTTTTTTGTAATACGGTTTTAGAATTATAAAAAACAGATTAGATGCTCACGATATCGCGTGTGTACGAGCTGGCGATGTGGGCCATTTCAAAATGTATGGTATTATATCAAATAAACACTGTGACACAACGTCTCTCAAACACGGGTGCACGAATACAGGGGTAATTTTAATGTGAGTGGCTAGTACTATTTACTCCAGACTTATAAATGCTATATTTTTTTAGTTTTGAAAGATAAGATAGAAAATTACCTATGATCAAATTTAATCGTACAATTATTAACTTTTCTTTTGTTGGTTTTTTTACTATGTTTGAATTTATAATGGAGTTATGAGCATTTTTAAATATGGTATTAAACATGTCATAAATAAATAACAGTCGTGTATGCTTAAAATAAATAATAATAATTGTATGTGGTAAATACTAAATGTTTTATTGACTATGCAAAAAAACACTACGGAAACAAATTACATGATGTCGAATAAGTGAAGTGACAAGCTCATGAAAAATCATAATTTTGTTAAGTATTTTTAAGTGTAGAAAAGCTGTTTCTATTTCATGAAATAGATCATTTTTTATGAAAAGATCGATTTCACAAAGTATCAATGGAATTTAGATTTTGTACTTTTACTAGGCAGAAATCATTTTAGATAATAGCATAATGAATAAAATAATTTTTTTTTATTTCAATAAATGTTAGGTATGCTTAAAATAATATTTAACAACAATTATTATTTTCAAACAGTTTATTGGATGTTTTTTTCAGGCATATGAGGAATTAAAATTTAATGTGAATTCATTTTTTGATTTGATAAAAGAGCCTACATTAAAAAGACTCATATTAGTGAAACATACAAATGTTTTATTAGCGGGAATATGCCAGCTATGTTTGTTACCCATTGCAAAACCTGGTACAGAAATTGCAACAGAAAGTGCTATAGATCAATTAAAATATGAGCAATTGATAAATGAACAGAAAACATTTAAAAACATTCTCAAAAACCTCATTTTGATAAATAGAGATCCTTTATTCATTCGAGAAATAATATTCGTTCTTGGTCATAAGGTATGTATTATAAAGAAAATAAAAAAAATTATTTTATATATTAACATTTTACCTAACCTTACATTAGACGTTTTTGTACTGAATTATTATTAAACCAGAAAGCATTATTTTCATAATCTTATAGTCAAAATAGTAGTTAAGAATAGTAATAATTTGGGCTGGGATTTTGATGCAGTCATTTTTTCTGTTGATTAAAAGTATAGCTGTAAGAAGATAATTTATTTTAACGTAATTTTTATTTTGCAGTTTTTGACAAATTTCTTTCTGAACTACAGTAGAACTCTGATTATGCGAACGCCAATTAACCGGACAAAAAAAATATTGGTCTTTTAATAACTCGTTATTCTTAATCGCATTTTGCCGTTTTGTTTTCAGTTAAATATAATAGTAAAATGATTTGTTTATAGTTAGACATTTTATATTATATTGCATTCATAAATAATAAATACATACAATATATTCATACAATTACAATAAAACTTTTGGTACATCATTGCCTATAATCCGAATATTTGCTTATCCAGACCACCCTTGACATTAATTAGTCGGGATAAACAGAATTCTACTGTATTTTTTTTTTCATAAATGTCAACCTGCTTGAAAATTAAAAATAAGTTTCCTCCCATTATGTTGCTATTATAATACCAGTTCAAAAATATTAAAGATATCTCTGTTAAGAATTGTAAATTTAAAAAAAAGGTTTCTCATAAGTAGTAACCAAAATATCTAAAAAAATATATAAAAACACAGTTATTTATATATAGACTTCTTAATATAAAAATTTGGATGAAATAAGATTCTTTAATGAAGAATAACAATTCTAGTTATTTTGTTGTAAATTAAAAATATTATTTGTGAGTACTTGAAACTTTTAAAGTATATTATTATATTTTATACGCTCAATGACATTTTAAAATGCGATATTTTTGGCAAAAATTAAATCAAACTATTGCATTACTAATAAGTAATAATACAATAAATGACTTGACGCATGGCTTAAATATACAAGGTTATTGCAATAGTACCTCCACTATATCATTTTATCACGTTAAGGAATTAAAATGGCAGCGTAAGGGGACGACGTATACTGGCTATATTATGATATTATATGCTATGATATGGACCGTACCCTTACGCTGCCATTTTATTTTTATTTGATAACAATTTGGTTATGTGCAATAACCTTGTATATTTAAGCCATGACTTGACGGCAGTAATTCAGTAATATGATAAATATAGTAATTAGTCACTAATTACTTAGTATTATAAATTTACAGACTTTCTTCGCTCAGAATGATTTTTTATTTACAATGATTTTATAGCATTGAATTGATATTTAACACATTCATTACAGTTACTCTTCTAGACACTTACAACTGTACGTTTAACTGTCTTATAGGTACCTACAGACATCATACACGACCATGTATACTCTATATATTATATACAAGGTGATCATGTTTGCCCCAATTATATTCTTTATTATCATTTATTTAAATTCCAATTTTTGTAAATTAAATAGGACCAAATTTTTTTATGTAATTTAAGGAATCTCCTGTACCTATTTTATATTGCAAATTGCTAAAGAGGTACATTTTTTGAAAGTGTTGGTACATATAAATCAATATTTGAACAGATATTTAACAAATGTATTACAGTTACCCCTTTAGACACCTCCTACTATACTAATGAACTATATACCTACTTGCCAACCTTTTTTAAAATTTAATTTGTTTTTTCCAAAATCTTGATCTCTAAAAATAATATTATATATTGTAATTTTTTTAGTTTTTTTTTTTTGTTACAATGTAAGCTGACTATATCTCTGTTCCTGACTGTAAAGAACGTTGTAAATGTGTGTTGCAAGTCAAAATAATTTCTGCTTTCAGAATTGTCAAAAACATATAAAGGTTGGTCTTGGAGAATTATTTTCAGATTTATTGATACAATCTAATGGAATTCAAACATTTTTAAGAGTTGCGTGTGATTTAATTTCTGAAACATCACAAAACTTTAACCAGCATGGTCTTCAAGAATGGTCAAATTTAATCCATAATTATTACATAAAATCAAAAACGAAGTATACTGAATATATTGTACCTCAGGTAAATAACAGTTGAAAATAAGTCTTATATTATACTTTTGGGTCAAGTATAGTGTACTAGGGACATGTTAATGTATTTTATTTAGATGCATTTTAAAAGTAGGTATTTATATTTTACAAGTCAGAATTTTTTATTCAACGTTTAATATTAATAAAATATTTTATTTCTGTAGTATCTTATTCTTATATAATGTATTTAAATATTTTAGATTTGGGAGTTACTAAGATCCAACACAAATTTTCATCAACTCCAATTTCGTAGCATTGCTGTTTATTGCATTCATTTAATGTCTAAAGAAAATTATAATGATTTTCTAGCATTATATATAAGCCCAATTGAACAGTCAATGAAAATAAGTAATATTCAAAATGATGAAAGTATTCTATTGTCAAGATGTATTGAAGATTTACATTCCCTGTTTTATTTATTCAGAAATGAAATTTGGTCTTTAAATCCTAAATTATTGACACATGTTGCTGCAACTATATACAATGTGTATACAGCTGTTGCTAATGGTGTATATTATTTAAAATCTAAACTAGAAGATTTAGTTTTCTTAATATTAATTAATTTTTCTGATTGTAAAGATCATTTAAAGCTGATTATATTTTCTCAATACCAAATTTCTGTAAGTTATGATGATGATAGTGGAAATATACAAATAAAATATATTGAAAAAGAACACCAATTAAATTTAGAAAATCAAGTTGATTTGATTTTAAATTTAATGGACAATCGTGCAGACTCGAAATTGATGAAAACAATGTTTATAACTTTACTTGATATGTACACTGATGTATCATCAAACGACTATTCTATAATGGAAAAACTATTCATTGTTAAAGCTATTCATCACCTAATTGAAAAAGATGATGTACAAAAATCAATATCTACTGATCCAGAAATAGTTTTAAATTTCATTAAGTCAATACTACAAATTATAAGTGAAAATAGTGTAATTGATGTTGAAGTTCTCTCTATCGCTTTGATGGTACTTGGATGCGTATTAGAAAACACCAATAAAATTTGTCAATTTGACGATATCATGGATTACCTCACAAAAATTTTGGAGATTGTAAAGGATGACATGTTTAAAGATTTGATTCTAGAAACCCAAGAGAAAATTAAACAAATTCATAACATATGCTCAAAACAACCAGTGGGTATTCAACGTACAATTGATGATGTGTTATTTGATACCAGGGACCCATTATTACCTTGTAGATCACATGCATTAATAGAGTTAAAAAAATTGATAGAATCCGGAGATAAAATGATTCTTGCTAAGAAAACAGCAATATTAATTGTGATTCAGGTATATATTAGTAAAAGAGAAATAATAATATTAGTATCAGTGTTTTTATTCTAAAATGTAATATTGTATTTAGGAAAATTTAAAGAACTCTGATTCATATTTGTATTTAAGTGCCATATTCACATTATCTTCATTATGTTCTCATTATCCAAACGACATTCTCCCAATACTTTGTGAAGAGTACAGCATGCCAATAAATTACAACCATTCGCCTGAAACAAGATTAAAAATCGGTGAAGTTTTGATGAAAACTGTAAAATCATTAAGTATGTATAACACATAGATGTAAATTAATTGTATATTGTTCAAATTAAAAGTTAAAACTGTAATGACTTAACATTCTAGATGAAACTATTCCTTCGAATAAAAACCGTTTACTTAACACTTTTATGGCTGGCGTCAGAGACAATGACCATTTAGTTAGAGCATCAAGTCTTTCAAATCTCGCTGATATTTGTCGACTTTTGCGTTATAATCTTGGATCGATTGTTGCTGAAATTGTTAACTGTGCGGATTATGTACTGCGATTTGATCCAGCGATTGAACCCCGTAGAGCAGCTGTTTTGTTATTACAAATGATCATTCAAGGAGGAGATTCAGAACTACTTGAAGTGAGCTCACAACAAATCATAATAACTAAAATATATATTAATTGTATTTTGCTATATTGTTGATGAATTACAAAATATTCAAACCAAAGTTTAATCATTTTTACTTATCACTAATGTTTATTCGATATAGATTAGTCATGTACCACTAATGACTCAAAATAATGGTTGAACAGTGTATAAATATTTAACTACAAAATAATTTGTAGATTTTCAATTTTATATATTTTTTTCAAAAACTGATTTTGCTTAAATATTCCCATTTTTTGTTTGTTTTTTAAATTGGTGCTCTTGAAAACTACTTTGAATTTTAAACTTTTACCTCCCGAATACACCAACTTGATTCACTTTCCTACTGGAAAAGATACTGAGGTGGAAAATCGACTTCTTATTTTGATTACACTATACACAGACACAAAAAAATACTCTAAAATCAATACATTCATTGCTTAGATCAGAATTTAAAACAAATGTATGTACTATACCAATGTGTGGCCTTCTGCATACCACTATGTGACTACATACTATAGTAAGGGAACTTCTGGTTAAAACAAGTTTCCCATTTTATTCTTTTGAAAACAAATATTTTATTTTTCCTCAAAATTTTGATTCTTATACTTAAACCATAACTAAAAGATTTTTAAAAATTAACCTTACTAACCTCATTCAATATTCACAGATTTTGGACGACAGTATAAAAGATATCTATCATATGCTCAAGTTCCAATATCAGTGCGACAAAGATGAAACTATCAAATTACACGCTCAAGTGGCAATAGAGAGATTGAATGATATAATGAAGTCATTATTTTTGAACCAAAATTAATAATATGATGTATTTTTACAATAAATTTCATATAATTTGCAGATTGTAATTAATTTTTTTAAATTCTAAAGTGAATGAGGTTCATTTTTTAAATTCAAAATGATTTGTTTGATTTTAGAAACTTCTTTACAGGCAAGATGCAAGTATGCAACTATAACATTTTTATACTTATTAATTTTAATAATAATACATTGTATTAATCATTTTGTTATATTTATCACAAATAATTTTTATGGTATCAGTATTATTTGAAATTTTAAAAATATTTGTCATTGTTGGTTGCAACTGATAATCACCAATTGTCTCTTGTAGAACTGGAAATTAAGCATAATTAATGAAATTTATTTTGTACATTTGTGATATAATTGATTTAAATATAAATTTCATAAGATGTATTGTACATCACCTATCTTATTCAAGAGGACAGACCAAATAATTATAAAAATAGTGGACAATATAACACATATGTTTTGATTTGACCAATAGCCAATTACCACAGCGGTTTATATACAACTAAATAACATAATAACATAATATGAAACATGTACATACAAAATTAAGGTTTACTTATAACTAATAAATGAGGGAAAATGTCTATTAATTTTGATCTTTGAAGTTTGTTCAAGAATACAAATTTTAATTCGAAATTTAAAAATTAGATATCAAATTGTAAGTTATTTTTTCATGGGATATGTTTACAATAATTGTATTTCATTAGAAGTAAATGTTAGTACTTCTATTTTTTCTCACTTCATTAAATCAAATAATATGAACACAATTACTATAATATTATTACTTATGTGATTTGCTTTCTTAACTCTGGAATACTTTTTATGCTAACATAAAGAATAAAAAAGAACACAAAGATAAATACCAATTTTAACGATATTGTATTTATGCTGACTTTTATGCATTAGTTGAATCTGTGTCCAGTAATTTGTGTTTACATCATTGTATAAGTACCTACATCAAACTAATGTCCACAATTATTAAGAAAAGGATAATCAATGGTAAAACTAATCAATCGAATTGTATTTGTATCATATTATATTTAAACTGAGACAGGAAAACGATAAACCGATATAATATCCCATAGTTATACAAATAAACCCAATTTAAGTGACCTTATACATCCGCGGTAATCCTTGAAACCATAGAACCGATTTTGACAGGCATGCAGAGGGGCTTGCGAAGTAGGCTACTTTATACTACAGAAATGTATATGTTCCCTGTGCAAAAGTTGAAAAACTGTTGACATTTAGTGGCAAAATGTTAGTAGTTATAATTATTGATTGCCATAAAGTTTAAATGGATATTTTTGCCGCTGGTTATTATAGCTGCTCCAGTGCTCCAGAACTACTCGTCCAATTAATTATTAATACCTATTACACAATTATTGTAAATTTGTTTGTTTTTAATTTTAAGATATAGAGCACATCACGTCATCACGTAATTATACCTTATTTCCTAAGTGTTTTGACTTTCGAGATATTTTAATTTTTTATTATTATAATTTTAATCGAGTTATAATAAGAATATTTAAATGTCAATATTTATACATACTCATAACTTAATTCAAAATAAAAATATCGTAAAAAACAAATGATAAAGCACAAATAATGATTTTACATTTATATTTTATACTACTTTAATAGATCAAATCTTTTTATTATTAAATTGACGAGTTATTTCTTACACAAACACAACACAAAATTGGAATTACAACTGAACACAAATTTAATAAGTCGTAGGTACCTACGTGAGTAATTAGGACATGGCGTTATCATATTCTGAAATATTATAACAACTTCCTATTTTAATTATTGATTTAGAATATTTTATTCTGTTCATGATTTCCCGACATAGGTACATAGCTAATATGCATTGGTTATTTACAGCTTAATAGGGGGGGACTGGGGGAGCGATAGACCGTCGCCCCCAAACCATCGGTCTCGTTTTTACGTGATTCTAATAATACTCTATATTGTTAACATCGTGAACTAAGATATATTAGTGCGAAAATGTTACTCGGGCCTTTACGACTTAAGAAAGTCTGTAGAATAATGTTGTCATTAAAAAAAATTGTTTTGTATATATAACTATTAACTAGTAAGTTTATTAACAGAATAAATAGGTAGGTAAAACCTAACCTAGTAGATATACATTATTTAGATTTAGAGCAGTTCAATAATAATTTAAAGACAACATTTTAAACATTATTTATTTATTATTAAAATTAATATATGAACCATGCCATAGCTTTAGATAACGCCTGTGCTAGGTCCTAGGTGTAATAAGAAGAAAATCCTCGTTATTAAAAAAATAACAACGATAATATTAGTTACGTATACGGTGTACTTTTATAATAAAAGTGTGAAAAATGTTTTTTTATTGAAGAATATGAGACATTTTTAATAACTAAATTAATGTTTTTAGGAATTTTGGGACACAATATTCATCAATTCATTAATATCTTGTAATTTCTTTATTGTTGCATTAAGTGGTTTCGACTAATATGGAATAGGTATGAGTGTATGACTGTATGAGGTACCTCTTATATTGTATTCCTAAAACCCGTGATCTGTTCATGGATAGAAAATTGAACATAAATTATAATCGTGTAATTTGTTCTTGTAACAAACTTTGAGGAGCTTTGTAAACAACCAAGTTTTTCGACCAAGCAAAAAAATATTCATTTACAATTATTAAAAAAAAAACTATAAAACCCAAAACTTCCCATGCCTATAAATATCTTTAAAAAAGTCATAATATTTTGAAAATCTTATCATGCTTAATGAAAATATGCATATGAATATATATCCGCTGTAAAAATGTCATGCGTATCTACGGTTATTCTTTTGGACCGTCCAAAACATATCAACTAGATTCACATTCCTACCAGAAAAGATGCTCGAGTAGAAAATTGAAGCATTTGTACTGTCCCAAAAGATTATAATAATTATTAATTAATATAGGCACAAAAATACATTCACGCACACACATCATCATTGTAAAATCAATACATTCATCATCGGGCTTTAAATCTAAAATAAGTACTTTCTAATTGCTAGTTCTTAGTTAATACCATATAAACCAGTAAACCAAGCTCATAGGTAGTTAAAAATCGAAGCATTTTTATTGCTCCTAAAAGTGGTGACGGACACAAAAAAACAGCTACTTTAAATAATGCACCCGTCGTTCCGATCAGCATCTAAAATATTAATAAAATTGATAATGAATATTGGAAATTATAATTATTTAGTGATAAAATATAATAATATAGGTACACATTATAAAGTTATTATGCAGTATTTAGGCACATTATTACGAGTGATAATAATCAACCGATAACAATTATATGTACCTATTAATATTATTATATTATATGTGTAGGTATTTTCACTAATCTTTACCTATATTCTGTATATTGAATATTCTATAATGGCATAATAATGCCTTATCTATGAACATTAGTTTTTTTTTTTTAAACATAGTACAGTATAGAACTATTATGTGCACATTAAATTATAATTTATATTACACATTGCTATGTGCTACCTATACCTACTCACCAGCTGTAGAGCATTGAGTATAAACGCATAGTGCAATCGCTGGATGTCCGTATCTATACCTACCTACTGGCTACTATTATATACCTATACCTAATATATATTATGTAATAGGTTCACATCATATATGGGCACGACGTGATATAATACCTAAATATCCATTACAATATCTGCCGGACAAAAGTATATATTACAAATATATTATTGCACTATTTCTGTATTATATGAAGGAAATACTCCAGCTGAGAGAAATCAACGAATATTAACGCATAGGTTAATGGTTAATCATATAATATACGACGTTTATATAGTCACATAGTTTAATAGTAGGTATAATATGTAGGTATATAATTTACTCACTGTACCTTCGTATAGGTCTTGGCAAGTGTAAACATTTAGTACCTATTATATATACCTATATACCTAGTATACATATATCGTTTTTACTGTATTCGCGTCTTCGGTGTACATTATAAAAACAATTATATTCATAAAATGTTACCGACTTACATATTTTGTTCATTCGTTGTTAAATTTTGTAGTAACTAAATAGTATCTACTTGCTGTAATGGAGATAAATGAATCCAATTAAGATGTGCATTCCACCCGCGACATATCGTAATAATCAACTATATTTTTTTCTTATGTGTAGCCAACTATAAGCAGAAATAACCGCCATGAAATAACTGGTTCAATTTACTACCTAAACTCTCCTAGAACCGTCAAAATCGGTCGAGTGTTTTTTAATTCTACAAGCCTCTGCAATTGGTGCACTTTGCCTTGTATACAGGTAGGTATCGTAGATTTGTACAGCTGTTATTTATAGGCAACATCCTACATCGACTAAATCTATATTCTTTACATAATTTAAGATTAATAATTTCAGCTGAACTGCCAAATAATTAATACAATCATTATACAAAAATATTCATATGTTGACTTATTGTTGCTACCAGAAGTTAAAAATACCAAAATTAAATAATAGTTATGAAAATACCTAGTTATTATTTATTTGAGTGGATATTATTAGTACAAGTCTTATCTTATTGTAAGTCTACTATCATATAGTCATAGACGTATTATATTTTATTTATTTATTTATATACATTAACAGGCGAAGCCCTTTACAACAATTTAAAACAATGAACAATTTATGATATAAAGTTTTACAGAAATCGAAAGCTTAAAAACAACTCTATGGAATACGGATAGGTACCCATCGATACGTATTCTTAAAGTTAATAAGTAAAAACAAAAATAATAGTCTTAATAGTAATCTCCGCCTTGACAATAATGTCTATCGTTTTTTCAGCAGTTTTTTTGCATCTGCTGAAATACTCAAATGCTGCTGTTCCTCAATTTTACATTTGTATAGAATAATTTGACAACATACATATTTTAGGTATTTATTAGCCTAAATTAACTATTAATACCAAAGTAAAATATTTTTTTGAATGAAACTACCGAAACTGCTTAATAACACATTAAACAACAAATTTGACTTATTGTTAGACGATATAATAGGTTAGTCGTCAATTTAAAAATCCACAATTCCATAAAAATACATAATCTAGACCTTTGGACAAGGGCTATATATATATATATATAATGCTATACGGCCATCCGGGCTCATGTAAACTCCGCCACAGCCCACAAGTATCACTTTTTTATTGTAAACTCCTCCAGGAAAAGAAACAGATAAAATTGGGTACACAGTATAAACTCCCACAGTGAAGAAAATCGAGCAACTATATAAAATCAATACAATATAATATTATTGTATAAAAAAAAAAATCATAATTTTATTGTAATAATTCAATAATTGTGCACATGAAATAATAGTTACCCATAACGTACCAAAAAATGTATACAACTTCAAAATAAACATTCATTTAAAAATAAAAAATCATGAACCTAACTGTATGCAATTGATATAATATATTTTTTTTAATAATAATTGTACTCATTAAATAATAGTTAGTTATGTGTATAATATAATGGTACCGCGAAAAAATAACCTTAGAAAAAATAACCCCATGTGGAATTTTGCAAATTTACCTAAATATTAGTATTATATGTCATTGCGTAGGTATAATATAATTTATAAAATAAATACAATTTGTAAGTCCCCACCAATAATGTTGAATTTGGATTCAATGATAAATTATTGTATACCTACGATAAATACGATTCAAAGCATGGTGCCATGGTCTGTGTGTCATATTGATCATGTATATATAATAACTACAGACAAATTATAATGGATAAGAAGGGTACCAACTACTAATAACTTTATCTTTAATGTCCTGAAAATGAAAATGTATTAGGGGAACATTTAATAAAATATGGTTGTTTCTATGTCAGAGTACTCAAGGAAAATTAGCAGAATTAGGATTAAAAAAAAAAATGTCAAGAAGATTATGATTTTAATGAATTTTGTGATATGTTTGATGGCTTGGCCACAAGAATATGTTGATTATGTAAAATTTTATTCCTCTTGGTGCGAGGAGTTATTTCAATATTTTGAAGAAAATTAATAAACAAGCACAAAACATGGAATGTTAACCGGACAACGCTTGATAATAACCACCGAACCAATAATGTTTGTGAATCGTGATGGAATAATCGATTTTGAAATTAGCAGGTCTTAAAAAAACACCTATCGATTTAGACTTTAATTACTAAAATAAAAAAAAGAATTGTCGGCAGACCGTGCAAAAGTTGCTCTGCAAAATATATAGTCTCCCTAAACAAAATGCTCAACATTTAAAACTGTTCAAAAACGATTAAAAGTTTATCACTATTTGAACCATTAAACGTTTAAATACTAATCAAATTGAAGTGGACATATATTTAAAAAAAAATTTAATTCAATTTAAGAAAACGATTATAAAATAGGTATTATTTAAATATTTTTTTATACGTATTATAATTATAATTGACATTTAATATTAATATTATATACAATTTTTTTTTACATAGTTTTATTGACATTTCAAACAAATTTACCATGATTAAATAAATTCGTTATTTTGCTTCATATTTATAAATTATTGACATGGTATTATACATGTATAATTAGGTAAGTACACAATAAATTTTTTTATAGGGTAATTTTTTCAAGAGGTTATTTATTAGGCAAATCGTATATAATATATACGTACAAAACGTAAAATTAAAATTATAATTGTCCGAAAAAATGATAGGTACAAATTGTAAATCGTAATGTGTAACAGTGTATTATAGCCATTAGGTTAGTCAAAAAATAATAAATCATAATGACTAATTGTAGATATAATAATCATAAAATATGTACTTAGGTATATGTTATTTTACTATCATTACTATTTATAGTGTTCTCTAACAATACTTTTTTTTAAACTTTTAATTGTTGAACTTATTTGGTTGAGATATATTATTAAGTTACATATTAGCAAGGCTTTTATTATTATATTTTAATATTATTATTATAGGCTTTTAACACTTGCGTGGTTTCCATATGCCCATTACAGGTAAGTAAATAAAACTGGTGTTGTAGTGTACCTCTTGTTAGACCTTTTGATTACCTTTTTGTCTAATAGATATTCTATCGAAGTTTACAATAGCCCGTTCATACATTGGTAGTTATGCAATAATATATGTACATTATAAGTCAGTACTCAGTAGGTACATCACGCATACCTAGTAGGTACCAACTACCAATTAGATTCGCCCAAATTTTGGGAGCCTATCTGAGATATTAATATTGTAATGAATAATAATGTTATAATAAGTTAATGGACAGGCAGGTCAGAGGTACATGCAGTGGCGTAACCAGAATCATGAAATGGGGGTGGGTAGAGCATAAATTAAACTAAGTTTTTTTGTATTTTCCGTATTTTTCGCATATAATAAATACATTTATTGGGGGAAAAAAATGTCAATGTGGAGGGTGGAGGGGATAAAACGCCCCCATTTAAGTGCGATGTGTAACACCATAACATTATAATTTATATTATATAAATAATACCTGCCTAACTGCTAGTACCTTCATATAACCTATATATTATAATATTATAATAACTTATATTTTATATCACCTGTAGGCCATAATCTATGTAGCTATATATTACTGTCTGTACAGGTAGGTACTACTTACCTACCTAAATGATTTTATAACGAATATAATACACAGGCACACAGAACAGCTGATTGATATGGGTAATTAATCAACGGCGTTAGGTACGAACGAGCTCACGATATACCATACAGCCGTACACGATATACCTAGGTGGTAGGCACTCATATTAATAATTGCTGGTTTATGGGTAGGTAAACTACGTGTGTGCGCAGTATTTTTTACGATATTATAGCCAACGCGAGCAGGTAAGGCTTGAATGATAATATTGGCATCGCGTTTAAAATATGTTTTGTTCAATAAAAAAATCATATAATATTGTCTAATTAAAAAATAGTACTTAGGCACACGCCACACACACGCACACACACACAATGACAATACCATGTCAACATGTACCACCGTCACACGACATACCTGCATACCGATACGGCGATACCGTACGGCGTACGACACATTATGTACACACACACACACACACGCAACACACAAGCGCGCACGCACACACACGTCGCAAACAAACACACGTTGAGTACGGATCAATTAGTGTGTGAGCGCGGGTGAGCGTGTGTGAGCGTGCGTGTGTACACCCGTTCGGGTACGTCGGTGCGTAATATTACCATGCACGTAATAGGTACCTACCCATTATAATATTTTAAGCTCGACGGTGTTTGCCTCCAAATACCGTCGAAAACCGCGCCTCCATCGATCCCGCACAGGTACTCGGTGATAAACGGGTGATAACATTAATCAAAACGTGTAAACTGTAAATACACACACGGACCTGTGTTATACACTGTTGTTATTATTATTATTATTATTATTATTATTATTATTATATCGACATAGCTACAACTCATTGCAAATTAATTTTCGAAACATCAAAACAATACCGCCGCCGCCGAATGTCGCGCGTCCTACGTCGGGCGACCACACGTCCTGCCGCATAATCGCACAATCGTCGTGTCGCGTACGACGAACCGCCGTGTGTCAGTCCGTTCTCGGTCCGCGCGAGCGTTTCTTTCGTCCGCCAATGAAATCGACATTTTTAGGCGGGCAAGCAATAATTGTAAATAATATCACTTCTTCAGTAGGCCTCCGTCTCGCGTGTCCGCCTCGACGTTGTGCGTGTCCGTTCGTGTTTTGCGCACTCGTTTTGCGATAGGTTGTCGTCCGTGCCGAACATTATGAGCTCGGATATAAGTACCAGAAATCCCCAGGAAGAATACGAGCTGATTCAGAGGATCGGCAGTGGCACGTATGGCGATGTTTATAAGGTGAGATGATATGTACCTACAGCAATGCAATTTTGTGGTGACGAGAGGAAGTTCTGCCGCTGTTTACACCAGTTGGTTTTTTATTGATTACAGGCAAAGCGAATTTCGACGTCGGGCTTGGCAGCTATCAAAGTTATCAAACTAGAAGTCGGTAAGTGAAATTTGCACCCTAGGCCGGGCGCCCACTAATGCACTGTACAGAAACTGCCACGACCCACTGCAATTGTCTGGCCGCCAGTTTCACACTGCTTTGGTGGGTGCCAAGTCTAATGTTGCTTACGTTTGACTTTTGATGTTGCAAACAGTCGATGAACATTCCGGGTCAGGTTTGGCCAAATCAGGACTTAACGTATTAGAAAATTTTGGTATAGGTTTTGTTCAATATCTGTTTGCTTCTAATCAATATCAGTCTTTAATATTTGGCAAAATAAATACCCTGTTAATTTTATTTATATTCTTAGGCGATGATTTTTCAATAATACAGCAAGAGATATTAATGATGCAAGATTGCCAACATTCCAATATTATAGAATATTATGGTAGCTATTTACGTAGAGACAAATTATGGATATGTATGGAGTATTGTTCTGGAGGATCATTGCAAGACATTTATCACAGTGAGTCATTAAATACTCACATAAATAAACAGTTACTTAGTGTGAAATTTAGTTTCTCTTTGAGTTTAACATACGTACCTACCCCTAACTTGAACAAAAATATTTCAAATATTTTATATTAATATAGGTACCTAGGTATAAATATTAATTTAGTATAAGAATCCCTCTTTCAAGTATCGTTTGCATTAGTTTTTATTTATATTCAATTTTGGTTTTAAAAAAGTTCTAAAGTAGATAGGTATTATAGTTAAATATGTGTTTCAAGTTTCACAAACCTATTGATTTTGTATATGCAAATGGAATATTTAACAAATAAATAAATACCTTTAATTTGTTATTTATAAGAAGTTTACACTATTGCATAGCCATATAGCTGTAGAGGCATACAGTCAGTTAGTTTTAATATTTGAGTGAATTTGACCCCACAAATGACCTATTTTCACATTTAAAGGTAAGAATGTTATCTAGAGCTTTTATTGATATTTACTGAAATATTAACATTTAAAATCAAATTATGAGCATTTTAAAATTGTACCATTTAATTCACTTTAAAATTATAAGCCTACGAGATGCCTTACATCAGTGGTTCCCGACCCTTTCTATTCGACGCCCCTCTTGTTAATTTTCAAAATTCTCACCCCTTTTAAATTAGAGTTTAGATGTCCTTTGTTATACTAAAAATATTATACTATATAATTAACCTTTGTACCTATCAATATTTAATTGCAAAGAGGTCAATCACTATATATTCGTAGGTACCTATTATCGTTATTGATGGGCCACTGTTCGAAAATTAATTTACTGTTTTCAATTTTACTGATTGTAAAATGGCATTAACAACAAAATTATCATAAATTCATCATCACTATTTGCCCCTGTCCAGTATCTGGTTTCTGGTTGGGAACCACTGCCTTATATTATTACTATTACATTTAAGTTTAATATGTCTGTTACAAACATAAGATGTAGTATTACTGACCAGTAATGTCATTCCTATAATAATTGTATACCTATACTTATGTTTTGTTATTAAGATGTCATTAAGAATTGTTGTATACCTATTACCTACAGTTAAATAAATATTTCTGACTATAGATATTAATTATTGAAGTAACTTACTACAAATCATATCAGTCATAGTAATGATTGAACAAAGTGAATTCACTTTAATGCTAAAACTAGGTAACAACCCAAAATTAGTTCTCTTGAACATACATTTCCTATATTGTATGTTCAAAATATAGAGCCAACATAAGTATGAATGGTGTGCTGAAAACGTTATCTACACAATTGTACTCCTGTATAGAAGAATAAATCTATAAAATAATTCCATCAGTTAGTTTCATAGTGTTCTGAATAAATATTGTTTGCAAATCTGGAAATTTAGCAATTAATAAAAAAACAAATTCTTATTACCTACACTGAATTACTTAGTAAACAACCTTTTCTGATACTTCTTGGTTGCTTTTGCTAACACATGATACATTTTTGAAAAAATAAAAAATGACTGAATTAAAGTACAACTGAGAACTTTTGATTTCTATTCTTCAAAGATAGTGTGCTCAATGTTATCTCAAAGAACTGTTATAAAAAATAATATAAATTATATTTATAATACAATAGCTGTATTGCCCTGGATCAGGAATAAATTAAGACGTACAATATGGCGCTATATAAGTGTATCTTTGTCTTTAGTATATCTCATTTCATGAGCAAATTATTGTGGGTATACTTCGCTTTGCAAACTAATTCTACCGAGATAAGCAACCGCATGTCGCGTATTGGATAGCACTTGGTAGATTTTCAATTGTGATTCAAACTGCATTTTAAATTATCCTGATTTTTAAGATCCATCTAAAATTTACATCAAATTTGATTGAGTAGTTTTAAGTTATAAACTACAAACATCATACATTCATTTTTATTTATATAGATTATATAAAAGTATCTTCTGTTTCTGTAACAAATAGCAATCCATATAAACAAAATAAAATTCCTGTGTGTTCCTATAGAAACCTATAATATAGGTGGAAAAACCAAGCTCTAAATACTCACTGAATCTCAAGGAATATATTATTGTGTGCAATATTTTATGCGAATTGGTTAAGTGGTTCTGGAGATTAGTGAGTACTAACATATGTACAATAATTTCTATATAGACACAAAAAATAAAGATAATATTTATGTATTTATAATAGATGTCATTGTAAAATCATTTCATTCCTAAGTGCGACATTAATCTAAAAATACTTTTTTGGTATAGTTAGTGTTTTTTATTGAGTAATTGTAGAATACCTAATGCTTTAGATTAAATATCTTGTTTAACATTATGAATCTTGTAATTTAGATACCATTTACTTTGGTACTATAAGAAGGATTTATGTTATCTATGAGGGTTTAGGTTACTAATTAGAATTTTAGTAGTGTATTTAC
The DNA here is from genome assembly GCF_001856785.1 of Myzus persicae. Lineage (NCBI taxonomy): Eukaryota > Metazoa > Arthropoda > Insecta > Hemiptera > Aphididae > Myzus > Myzus persicae. The sequence continues at coordinate 1,646,321 of NW_019103602.1, forward strand.
ACTTACTTACATAAAAAAACTTATCATTTGAATTTAAATATAATTGATTAGCAATAAAATATGATTACGAGGATGTCGATCTGCATGTCTCCGTCTTATTAACACATTAAATACAAAATATATAGGTTTAAAAGTTTCTATTGTATATTTGTATATGGTTAGCTTAAATATTAGATTGACTTATTATCAGGCATAAAAGTAAGAGTATTATCTGTGTCACAAAGTTGTAAAATATTAATACATACAAATAATTATAATTCAATTAAAAATTCAAATATTGTAAAAATCCAACAAGAGAACACAGATAGGTAACGCTCTTAAATAAAAGTTTGATGATATTTCAATTCACTCTAACATTTAACCAAATAACACAAAATGGGTTCTGCTGGACATGCATGATGGCATATTATGTAAGATGGAGATCAAAGACCACACATACTGCTACAATGATTTTGTAATACTGTAACTTTATTAAAATAAATTGCCTTTTTCACAATAATTAATGGCTTCTATGGATCATTTACAGTATTCAATACTGTACATAGAGCTTTTTGGTGTCTTTTGGACTATGAATAAACAACTGTTTATAATAAAATGTATAAATTTGTTTTATAAATTCTATATATATATTACAATATTTTACTACCTATATTATGAGAGTCTACTGTAGACAATATTTCTGTTAAAATAATAAATTATCTTAAAGGTTGATGCCAAAAATGATTAACTTTGTACTAATGTGGCCCCTAAAAGAAACCGTCACTATTTTACAATATACCAACACTGAAATAACTACCTATTTGTGTATTTTGAAGTATGGAGATAACAACTATCTTTTTGTATTCTTTATACACATGTAATTATTTTTATAGTTACTGGACCACTTACAGAACTACAAATAGCATACATGTGTAGAGAAACACTTAAAGGACTTTCATATTTACATACAGTGGGTAAAATGCATAGAGATATTAAGGTAATTATGCTAAAAAGTATTTAAATAGTTTTTAAAAGCTTTAAAATTTTCATATATATTGTTCATAGTGGGTTTTATTTATAAAGTAAACCTGTAAAATTATGATACTTTTATATTACTGTGTATAATTGTAAGAATAATATGTCTATTATTTAATATATATATATATGTATATACACGGTATGTTATGTTCAGAAGTACCACTAAATATTTCAGCTGGGTAATCTCAGATCAGAATAGGATTTTCGAGTGGTAAATAGATTACCAACAAACACATTTCGAAAAAATGTTTTCTACAGATTCAGAAAGACATTTTAAAAAAAAAATGTGTAAAAAGTTTTTTTCTAAATGCAAACATTTTATTCTCAAGATATCCTATATATTGTTAACTTAACATTTGTACATAAATAAGACACCATTTATACCTATTATGAACACTAATGCTTAATAAATAATAAAATCTAAATAAATAATTTTGTAAAGCATTTAAGTTTTTGTAAAATTAGGATTCTTTAAGAAAACTTGCTTTAAAAACAGATATTTAGCTTCATTATTTATCTAGCCAACTTATCTAATTTTATTGATTCATATATGTACTAAAAGTGTTTAAATGTTGAATGTTTCTCATAATGTGTATTCTGGTATTCTTCCACATCCCAAAAAATACCATTTTGATCTGAGATCGTCCAACTGAAATATATATAGAGATATCTCTAATCAAGAACATACTGTACAATATATTTATATACATATATATATATATATTATATAATAATAATAGATATGTAAACATAATAATCATAACCTGTACTTTGCCTCATAACCTTCGTTGTGATTTGTGACCAAAGAGCTATTATTTATTTATGTTATGTAGATACCTATAATATGAAAAATTATTGTGTTTAATTTACTATTGATTAAATGTATTATATATATTTAGGGAGCAAATATATTGCTAACTGAATATGGTGATGTAAAACTAGCAGATTTTGGAGTTTCTGCTCAAATTACCGCCACAATAAATAAACGCAAATCATTTATTGGTACTCCATATTGGATGGCACCTGAGGTTTGATTTTGTTTGTATTCTATTATTAATTATTGTGTTTTTATAACATTAAAACAAGTTTTTATTTTTTAAATCCTAAATAATATAATATAAATCAAACAATAATAACAACAGAGTAACAATACGCTTATCTAATTAATTATTTTAATTCAGTATAATGTATATATATTATACTAGCTAACCTAATCTGTCTTTGCCCAGGAAAAAATTAACAAATATAAAACACATTATATAGGTGTATCTCGGTTTTAGTGTACCTCAGATCAGATATTATAGTTTTTTTTATATTTTCGAACATTGTTCATACTTAAATAACTTTCATAATATCTCTAAAAATAATCTCAGAAATGATTTTTGAAATCGATTGAATAACCTGAGCTTATAAGCAAACAAGCATATAGAAGAATCAATTTATAAACAAACTCATATTTGTTTGAAGATATAACTAAAAATTAATTCCTTTATTTGAGGTCATAAACACGACAATTTGATGCATGCTTTTACCTCAAACTTCCGAGTAACTAGAAATCGAGTAACCTATCTTTTTTCACTTTCACCCATCAAAAGTTGTTCTTTTATTTAATTAGGCTTTTAGTAATCATTGAATTTTTTATTTGTATATATTATGCACCTAGTTCATCTCAGTTTACTCAGTATACAGGATGTATAGTTAAGATCTGATACATTCAACTGTAATTTCAATTTAAAGTTGTCAGATCTTCCTGATGCATCTTATGTATATGTATTAACATTTTTTAATGTACACTTAATTTATTTTTACATTTAATTAAAATTATATTCTAATGTAATATATTCTAATGTAATATATTCTAATATTTATACTAATTAAAAAATTTAGGTAGCAGCTGTTGAACGTAAAGGTGGCTATAACCAATTATGTGATATCTGGGCAGTTGGAATTACTTCTATAGAGTTGGCCGAATTACAACCACCAATGTTTGACTTGCATCCTATGAGAGTTTTATTTTTAATGTCTAAAAGTGGTTTTAAACCTCCGACATTAAAGGATAGAGATAAATGGTAATTTTATATTATTAAATAATTTATTCATATAAATAAATTTATGTAAATTATAATATTTAGTTTGGTATTTTATTACTTTTAGGAGTCCAACATTTCATAATTTCATAAAAATATCACTGACTAAAAATCCCAAAAAAAGACCAACAGCAGACAAGTTATTAATGGTTTGTATAACATACATTTTTTATTTAATAACTAAAAAAAAAAAATGTCACTTAATACTTCATAGTTTAGATAGATTAGTGTTGACTGTTGACTTAAAATGATATTTGATTAGGTTATTATTTATTTTTGTATTTATTTAATTGTCTTCCTTATTTGTATATTAATTGACACCTCTATTAATTTTTTAAGTGTTATTAATATTAATTGAGTACATTTTAAATAATTGGTTTTAAAAAATATTCATAATTTCTCAAGTTATGGTTTTTAAATATCAATAGAGTGATTTACAAAATATTATTGATACAGGTCATATTACCTATCTATATTGACTAGGTGCAATTTATATATTTTGTTTACTTTTTTGTGTTTTGTATAAAGAGTTATTTTGTTTTAATATCCCAGTATAATGTTGAACTATTTTATTTACAGCATTCATTTTTTTGTCAAGATATGAGTAAACGACTTGCTGTTGATCTTTTACAAAAAGCAAATAACCCTACTACTCAATCATTTGCAGAAATAGAACCTGATGATGATGTAAGTATTTTTAGATAAGACAGTTGAAGCCAGAATAGATTAGGTATTTATGTAAAATTTACTCAATATGATTGTTATGCATGTTCAGTGATGAATCTGTAAAACTTTTTTTTTTCTGGGGAAGGAGAGGGGGAGTAAATTTCAAAAATCAAACATAAATTAAATATGAATTATGCTATAAAAACTTGTTGATTGTGAGGGGTAAATGCCTCATGGTGTTGTTAAAGTAAGTTATTTAAAAATAATTAATAATTTTTTAAACGGGTATCATAATCTATGGGGCTACAAACATATTTTTTAAGTGTTGATAATCTGCGATGTATGAAAGTTTCGAATGAATAAAACACAATCATATCATTGGACATAAATTACAATTGTAATGAGGGTAATTATTAAGTAATTACTTCCTCTCAATGACAAGGTATATTTGACTCCTACTGTGTAGCATATCATAGCAGTTACCTCCTTCCCCCTTTTTATTTGTATGGTAAAATATTTATAATGAACATTTTTCTAAAAATTATATTAGGTAATCTCTGATGTTCCCCGGCGGATCGCATCCAGAGCAACTGTTGATCATAGAGGTAAGTTTTTATAAAATATTTTCTAATGTAATGTATTAATAACACTAGAATTAAATTGGTTGGTTTAATTATAATATTTTTTTTAGTATATGGAGAGGCTGGAATTGTTTTATCATTTTATTTTTTATATCATTATCATGTTATTGTATTAAAAAATGTATTCTATTATACAGTATTTAAGATAATATTTAAACTCAAGCTATGCGTTTAATGTTGAATGAAGCTATTCAATTTAGTAGCTTTTTTTATTTAGTATCTATTTTATGCATTTTAAGGCTTATTCTTATACAATTTATATTGAAAATTCATTAGATTTCTTACTGTCTCACTCCCTTTTACTGTGGTTATATCAAATTTAAACCTAAGGGCCTTAAGTGTTTTATTTTGTAATTAATGTTATATTATAGATAATCTAATCGTGCATGTGGTTATTTGGGCCAGAATTTAAATACTCTAAAACCTATCAAAAACTGCTCTAGAACTAACCAAAAATGACCTTACAACTCAATTATCCCTTAAAAATTACCCATTGTTAGGCAAGTAAGAAAAAACAAGTGTTTAACTTTCTGCATTTTTAACACTTCTTTATCTTAACTAGACTGACAATAATACAGAAACAAATTTAAACTTAGGCACTCACAATAAATAAACATTATACTCGAAAAAAATAGACCCTAATAGAATTTGTTATTATTTGTTCGAGTATTACACTAATTTACATTAACATTTCTTACAATATATTTATAATGTTCTATGCACTAAACATTAATATACCTATCTGAAAATGCAAAAAATGTAAAATAATAGTATCAACTTTGATGATTTTTTTACATGAAACAAAATACTCTTGAAATCCATTGTCCTATAGCATAAGAAAAATAATGCTCTTCAATTTTAATGTGATCTTTTTTTTAGGAAGATACTTAAAAACAAAATAATACACAATAAAATATTTTTTGTTTAAACCTATGAACTTGGTTATAATGTAGTTTATAAAATATGTTTTTACATTTTGCGATTTGTATAATGTGCATCATATAATGTGATTTGTAAAATGTATTTACTGTACATCTGTGTGTAACACATTTATATACATATTTAAACTATATTATATAATTCATTGAATTTTATTTTAATATTTGAAGGTTCAAATCTATCTGAAGCAACACATTTACCTCACAATAGTAAAAATGATTCACAGGAATCTAGAAATTTGGGAATGGTTAATATAAAAAAAAATGTACTAGCAGTGAGTTTTAAATTTTGTTCTTTATTTAAAATTTTTATTATTACAATTTATAATAATGTTTGTATTATTCTTAGCGCAATAACGACTGTGATAATTTTGGAAGATTAGACTGTATTTTGACTGAAAAGTAAGTATTAATTATTAATTTTTAAATGTAGTAAATCATTTCATTTTATTTTTAGTAGTCATTAATGCTTGATTAAACCTTTTTAATTGAAAAACGCATTAACTTGCATTTATATGTGATATTAGTTATTATTTACAATGTGTGTTTGTAATTGTTTTTTAGTAAATGTATTAAATAGTTTAAAACTTAAGGAAGACATATTATCAAATTATAACTACCACCTTAAGTTATTATTTTGTAAATATTCATATGCTTGTGCCTATTATGGACACTTTTACCTCCAAAAAGATTTTCCCATTTTCATATGTTTTATATAAAATTTTCACCAATTTAATATTTTCAAACATTTTAAACTAATTTTTTTCTTGTTTACTCATATTAAATATTTATACTCAAGAGCAGGCATCTTATTTAACAATATTATAACAAAGTCGTAATCTACAGTTTCTAACCTATACTATTCTAGTTTGTGATTATTATAGAAAATATTATTAATTTTACTGATTGGGTTTCCCTTTTTCAATCCACTTGTAACATCAAATTTACATTCAGCATCAGCAGAATATTAGTCTTGTGTTGTTTGCTTTAATATTAGACTGGATTGGTCGGACTTAAGGTTAAGAAAGGTTAAGAACATTTTCTGTATTTGCAGGTTGTTTTATTTTACAATATTTAAATTTTTATGCAAATTATCATGAGTATATTATATACAACAAAATTAAAAATACTCATATATTGCAGACAAGTTGAAATATCATAATAAAAATCTAACGTTCAAAGTACAAGCTCATTTAATTATTATTTATTACCTTCTTAATTTTAATAATTGCCAAATTCGCTCTAATATTAAGGTCATCAATATAAGATTGGTTCTACTGAACTCAAATGGGCTACTAGTCAGAGAAAGTAAACAAATAGTGCGATAATATTCTCTTTATTATTATACCTTATTCATACTCATAAATTATGATATACACATTTTATGTTACATTTTTATTTCAAATGCATAACAAACTTTAATCTATAAATTTCTTTTATCATTTTAAACTCTTGTACAATGTCATATAGTTATTTGAATTTGTTAAATCTTAAATGTCATTCACCATAATATTCTTTATTTTATACATTTATGTACAACATTTTCTTTTATTTCTTAGTTATCAATGCTACATTTTAAATTTTACAACACACCGATACTATTAAACTAACCTCAAAATGGTATTATCTTCTTCTAATTAAATGTGATTTTTTCATCAAAATATCTTCAATGTTTTGATCATAGTCTTTTTTCTAAACCATAAATTAATCACAAAGCTTACATAATCATTTAAATATATTTCTTATCATTTCTTTCACTTCATTACTAATCTATTAATTTGGTCACTTCATTTTTCATTAATTTCAAACTCTATGTATATCGTTAAAACCAGTGTTTTTTCAAATGGTTATCCTTATGTCTTAAATTATTAAATTATTAAAATTGTCATTATAGCATGTCGAGAGAACATAAAATAATATTGAATGTTTCAAAAAGTTGAAAGAGATATAAATTAAATAAAATGTCTTCTTCTGATAGTCATCAATAATTTAAAACATTTTGTCTTATGCAATTTAATGGTCTATTTTTAATTTTTAATAAATAATCTCTTGTCTGGTTTTCTAATCTTTTGAAACATTGATCTAAATATTTAGGAATTTTTTAAGATAATTCAAGTGTAAATAAATTTTATACAGTTAACCATTTAGAGAATTTGCATATCCTTATATTTATTTTTTAAACAAAACTTTACTTATATCATCTGAATTATCTACATCTTAATAAGTTTGTGTGTGTAGTGATTTAGTAAACCATAATATTTTGTTATTTGAGGAAACTGTGATTGATCTTTGCTTAACTTTTCTCTGCTGTCAAATATTTGATAAATCAATTGTTACTTTTTGTTGTTTTTACCTTCCTCAAAGTATAAATAACAATAACAATTTAAAAACTAATATAACTTTTCCTATATTATTTGCAACTCAAAAATGGTTAATAGTTTATATATCATTATCCTTGCGAAACCAAAGTTGTTTTGTCCTATTAATGTGAAATAATTTTGAGGTGTCAATGCATTTTAGTCCTAGATCTAAGCTTTTGCAAGTAATCATATACGTTTTACAAGTTATTCACCTCACTAACTTTATTTAGATTTTTCAGAATAATTATTATTTACTAATCATTGAATTTATAAAGTAAGGGTTAGTTAATTAAATTTAATACATTTAAATTATATTCCTATATAATTTGTTCAAAATTTTTGTTAACAAAAAAGGTAAAATATTTTACAACAAATATTGTATTATTGAGAGTTTCTATTAGGGCCTGTTGTACAATCTTAATATATTTGTATTTACAACAAATTCTTGAAATTGATTAGTCATTTAATTTCTACAGGAGTCTTCTGCAAAACATAGATGAAGAACTTAAACTGAGGTATGAACCCTAATAGATTTTTTTTTAACTTCGCACAATTAATATAATTGGATCAATCAATTAAGATGTATTATTATGTTATCACATTGCCAATGAAAATGATTTGGCCTTGATGTCATTGATTGTGATCTACTAAGTTTATGCTTATATCTAATTTCATTGGAAATTAATATAATGTTTATCTTAAATATTTATGTACTTATATTAAATTACAATTTTTTATAATATCTAATCAAAACTATTAAAATATAATGCTGCTTTGCTTAACTAATATTTTTGAACTACCACAGTAATACATATTATGAGCTTTTGGGCGTATTTTGCTTGATTGTTTGTTTTGGTTACTTGTCAAGGGTATCCTGTGTATAAAAGAGAATACTAATTTAAAAAATATTGTACAGCTGGCCCTTATTTATAATTATATTTTTTGGTAAAACCTAAGTAGGTAAACAACTAATTATTTTACTAATTCATATTTTTTCTTTAGGGGAGATTATAGTCATGTGTTTAATGAAGATAGGAATGGAAGTTATGAAGATTTGTAAGTATGAATATCTTATAAGAACAAATATTTTATGTAATATTAAACACTGAATACAGAATTACTTAATACATTCATTCAAAATTTTTAAAATTACACTATACTACTATACTACTTTACAACTACGATATAAATATGATATTCAATCTTTAAAGTATTTATTTTATAAGTAATCATGAGCTAAAATTGTACGTTACCTGAGAAATTGGTTATTTAATTTAAGTTGAAATCTTATGTTTTTGTTTTTTTTTGTTTTAAGAATGTACTTACTATAAACAAAAATGTTTTTTCAGATCTACTCTACCATTGTCTGACAAATGCTCCGTACCACATTCATCTAGTCAAAAATGTAATTTTCCTAATAAAGGCTGTGTGTACCAAAATTTAAGAGGTATTGAGATACAACAATTATTCATTAAATTTATAGTGAAAATATAAAATTGAATTGATTTAATATACATTGAGATTATAATATTGTTGAATTTAGTATATTTTGTTGTACAGTTTAGTATTTGCAATAATTTAAAAATTTTAATTGCATATAAAAAAGTATTCAGCTATTATTCATTTTCCTCCTATAACAGTTATCAATTCCTTATTGCCCCTGTTCAATTTTTACATTTAATACTTTTAAAAAAGTACAGTGAAACTTCCATATAAAAAAAAAATCAAAACAAATGTTTATCAATTATTGATACAAAACTCTCTGATTATTTCTTTAAAATTAAGATTAAAAATAAATTAAATATCTACGTTTAAAATAAGCTAAAAAATAATATACTTTAAATGTATACTATTATAATTAATGTTATTTCTATACAATATAAAATATGAATATTTATGCAATTAATTGAATAAAAAAACAATTAATAAGTAATGTAGATACCTATGATACTTCATTTTATGTAAGTTTCACTGTATATCTAAAATTGATTGTTATTCATTCTTTTTTTCTTTTTGAAAAATATATATTTTAATGTATGCCAACTTCAATCAGTTTTTTAATGATCAACATTGAGTTATTTAAATGAAAAAATGTGTACTTTTATTAAACTAAGAGTATAGGTGTTACATAATATAATATATGTCAATTGGTGTCTTATTCATGAATAAATATTTTCCTTTAAATATTCATAAACTAACTTAAAATAACAACTTGCCTCATGCTATTTATATTCTTACATGTTTTTGAAGGAATAGTTATTAATTTAGATTATTCTAGTGACAGAATAATATCTATTGTTGTCCATTTATTAATTCTAATTATACATCTGCACAAATTCCGATGATATAATGTGTTAATCTTAGTGTAGAATAAAAACATTATAGTTATTGTAATGTAAATAATATTACTTATTTTGAAAATAATTATTAAATTTTCTATTTAGATAGTTCTTCACCTTCTAGACGACATAGCTCTCTTGATGAAATTATTGCATTAACAACATCTAATGTTACTGTAAATGGACGTCAACGATCATTTAGCGATAGTGGAGGTAAAAGAAAATTTTTTTTTTGATTTTAATATTAAATTCAGTGGTTAAATATTATGGTTAAATAGGAGAAGGTCCTGAACCAGATTTATTAGCTGATACACCTCCAGTACCACCACGTCGAAGAGACCGTAAACAACGTAATTCTCCTCCTAAACCAATTAGTAATGGCTTACCACCCACGCCTAAAGTGCACATGGGCGCTTGTTTTTCCAAGGTATTTAATTTAAACTTGTTCATTCATTTATTTTTAATAGAAGCGTATCAGTTAGTTATGCTATTATTTAATTTAAATAACTTGTATTAAATAATTAGTACATATTGTATTTAGAGTTACATTGTTGAATTTTAAATGAAATATATTTTTTCTGAGTAACAAATTTTTGAATAATTTGTTCATCTAGGTATTTAATGGATGCCCTTTAACAATTTATTGTACGGCTAGTTGGATCCATCCTGAAACTAGAGATCAGCATGTATTTATTGGAGCCGAAGAAGGAATCTATAATCTTAATCTAAACGAACTACATGAAACTGCTATTGATCAGTTGTATAATAGACGTACAATTTGGTTGTATGTTATAAAAGATATTCTAATGTCCTTATCAGGTAAAACATTTAATAATATTGTATAGATGTAATTTATTAATTAAAATGTTGTACTAAATAAAACAGGGAAAACCACCCAGTTATTTAGGCATGATCTCTTAGCCCTTCACGGTAAACAAAGCCATAGGTTTTCACAGCATATGACCAGAATTCCTGAACGATTAATGCCTAGAAGGTTTGCACTTACCACAAAAGTGCCAGATACCAAAGGTTGTATAAAATGTTGTGTTGGACGTAACCCATACAACGGTTATAAATATTTATGTGGAGCCATGTCCAGTGGGATTTTTTTAATGCAATGGTATGATCCACTTAACAAGTTAATGTTGTTAAAGGTAAAATTAATAATTTAACTGTGCTAACATTTAGAATGTGCTCGATTTAATACAATTTTATTTTCGTTTGTAGCATTTTGAATGTAATTTACCATCACCTTTAAACGTTTTTGAAATGGTCATAACACCTGAATTAGAATATCCACTTGTTTGTGTTGGTGTGAAAAAACCAATTGGACCTATTAGAAAGTCTATGAATTTGAAATTAGAATTGATCAATGTCAATACTGGTGCATGTTGGTTTTGTTCTGGTGAAACAGATGATTCTGATAATACTGGTTAGTAACATTAGACTAATATTTGTTAATGTTCAAATTCTGTGCTAATATTTCATGCAAATAATGATTGATTCTCTAAATTACTTTATTTGATTAATATTTTTCACTAAAACATATGTGTAGCTAGTTACAATTTATTTTACCTTTTTATTGTAGGCACTGTTATTCAGAGAAGAGATATTATGGATGTTGTATGTGTTTGTCAATTGGATACAGATTCATTTTTAATATGCTACAAGAGTATGTATAATTGTATATTAACGTGAATTAATATTTTTTTTTGTTATTGAACTATACAATATTTTTGAGTACGTTAATTGTTTTTGAGAGGGAGGTAAAAAGAATGTAAAAATGAATCTTAACAAATTATTATACCCATATTCAAATCAGTAAGCAATATGGTTTCCATTACCTTAATGTATATTTTCTTGAAATACATCAAATATGCTTAACACACTAGTAAACAATACAATCTTATAATTTTCCGTGATTACGCTATTTATTATATTTTATTTATACTTATAAATACTTCAGAAAAAAATTTGTGCAATCAATGTAATTTATTTTTTGAATTATTATAGTATTAGTGACCCGCCCCGGCTCCGCACGGGTGTAATGTTGATACTAAATACTACAGAATATCTTTATATACAACATGTACAATACTGTAGTTCATTATTTTGATATATCTTGTAGATTTCAACCAGCGTTTGCAATGTAAGTGTGTTAATTTACGACAACCCATTAGACACTTTCAAGATTATCTGTGTTTCTCTGCTATATTATGTACGTTATATACGTATAAACCTTCCTTTTAAATCACTATCAATTAAAAAAAACTGAATCAAAATCTGTTGCGTAGTTTTAAAGATCTAAGCATATATAGGGACAGACATTGGAAGTGACTTTGTTTTATACTATGTAGTTATGATGATAATAATAAAAAAAATAATTGCCATAATGATTATTTGTTTTCAAATTTCAGATGTTGTAAAAATAATTAATTTACATGGGAACCTGAAGCAAGATAGAAATCAAATAAATCAGCTATATTTTGATTTTACTGTAGAGTCAATAGGTAAGTTAATTTTTTGATAAATACACACCATATTAATAAATTATATGTATTAAATATGTTCCGCTAAATTTTTGTATTTTGTGTTGACAGTTCGATTATCTGACAGCATTTTGGCATTCCATAAGAATGGTGTCCAAGGACGTAGTCTTAAAAATGGTGAAGTCACCCAAGAAATAGTTGACAAAAGTAGAACCTATCGTCTTTTGGGTTCTGATAAGTATGTGGTTCTTATTCTTAAAATTATATAATATTCTAGCTGTATTATCAGGGGATAATTTATGAAAACTAGATGGATACAATTAGATCCCAAATAATATGCCTGCAAAACTTGGTGCCAATTTGTTATAAATTATAAATATTTATATTTGTATACAACCTAACTAATAATATCTGTATTAGCTGACTTTCTATTATAATCTATATATCTTTAGCTTTAGTTGAAATATTCTCAATAGTTTTTTTTTTGTCAAAATCAGTCTAAAAGTTTTTAATAGGTTTATAGACTCAACTATACACATTTACTTTTATATATAATAACTGTTACTCAGTTTTACATTTATATAAAATAGCTTTATTGACAAATATCCTAAATTATAAAGTATAATAAAAAAACAGACAATTATATCCAATCATAATAATTATTTTATTATTTATAAGTTTATAACCAATATGCAACCATTTAAGTAAATAAAAAATTATTTGATTTGAGTTAGCCAAAATTAAATTCATGCTTGAGCCAGGGTAACTAGCAAAATATATGGTTTGAAAAAATAAGGTATAAAACCTATTAAAAAGTTTATTGATTTAACTTTTATGGAAAAGAAGAACGCCTCAGAAAATATTAGATCATTACACCAGTATATTAGCATAATGCACAGTAATTATCATTCTGTAGATATAAATTGTTTAAATTAGTGAATGTTTATTAATAATAACCCATCATAATATGTATAATGTTTTATTTTTAATTTTTAGAATTCTGATATTGGAATCGCACATGGTTTCCAAAAAAGCTGATGACGGCGCAGACTTGTACATCCTAGCTGGTCATGAAGCCAGTTATTAAAAAAAATTATTATTAAATAGACATTATGAATATTATTATTATTTTTTTTAATAATTGTAATTATACGGTATTATACGTCCACTTTACACGGAGAGACTTTACAAGTTAATTTCTGTTATGATACATTGTCAAACATATTCCACTATTATATTATTATATTAGTAATTGCTTTTAATATCTACCGACGTCCAATTATAAAATGTATATTAATCATAATTAATATAATAGTATATCAAATAATATATTATAAACATCTACACATACACTCGTACACACATACACACACTCACACAGAGACACATCTTGTCTGTATCTTTATGTTCTACTAAATAATTTTTAGGCAAATTAATTAAGTACCTACAAGGTTGTTTAACAATTACACAAAAGACTAGATTTTATTGGCGTACCTAATAATATTTCAATCAAAGTAATAAAATATTTAATAATTTTACAATAATATTTTAGAAATTTAAATATTTTAATGGAAGATTATTTATTTGTTGTTGTTGTTGTTTAAATCAAATCTAATGTTCTATTAAAAAAGTACAAAATAAAAATATCAAAATAGTTTGGATTTGTATTGTCTGAGAATAAATTTAAAAAAATCTATACAATAAATGTATTTTTTAAACAAAAGTATTTTATTATATTTGTATTACCATTAACATATATGGTATATACACTTAAAGATTTGACAAATTTTAAGTAAAATGTCAACACCTTTTATTATTGGTAAAATATATATACAATGTATTCATGCATAGGCAGAACTACAACCCATTCTAATTGTGTCCCATATTAATGGATAAAATATAAATATGTAATATATTAAAAGTACATAAACAAAAAATATTTTCGTTTAATACGTTCAAGGAAACTCACGATTCATAAATAATATTATATTATTTAATTTATATTATGCTATCGCCTTTGCCCGTCATAAATTGTCTTGATTATAATATTGGAATTACTAGGGAACTTAATTAATTAGTATACTTATATTCCTACTTTAGTATTTACTGAAATAAGTTATACCTGAGTGGTAGTTTAATCATAGTTGCAAATCACCCAAAAATATTAAGGGGGCTTAAGCACCCAAGAAATTTTAGAAAATGCTAAGCAAAAAAGAATAGATCTAGTAGTCTAGGGTATCGGATTTGGATCAGCCTCATCTATGTAAATAGAAAATGAAAATTATAAAACTATATTCTCATGTCGCCTGGAGCTGACATGTTATGCAAACTGGCCATTTCTAAGGAAAGTTGGCTTCGGCAGTTCGGTGTCATGAGAGCATGTATATGATGCTATTTATATTAAATAAACGATGCTGCATGGGGACCTAGTAATGTGTGAACGGTCCATCTCCCCTGTGACAGTGTCACAACAAAAAAAATGGTAAAAGGCGTGTTTACATTGATTTATATTTATATAAGCTATGGAACTGTTTACTGCCCTGAGCTCTTAAACGACACATCCCAGTAGGCACATCCAGTGGATATCCACTGACTATTTCAAATAACCATGTAATGTCTTATCGAACAATTATTTCAGGAAGATATCCAATATATGTAGGTATTTAAAAACCATAAAATTTATTATCCATTAATATAGGTAGGTAATTACATTTTTTTAATAAAATATTACTTTACAATTATTGGTATCTACATTTGAATATATTATTAAAACATTAAATTCACTTGTACCAATATATTAGCATTGAGTAGGTATATTATATTTTATAATTTATTAATCTTAGGTCATATACAATGGATGGAGCCATTTCCATATTGGCCATGTAAACAAATTGAAGCACATATTATGACACCGAGTCTGACATTGATGTTTGTTGTGTGCAAACCGTGAGAGTTGAGGCTAACCGTTGCATATTTAGTTGTAGATCGCTGATTGATATTAGATAATTTTCCAAGTTTTTTCAAAATAAAAAATAAATACTGTTATATATTTAAAATAAATTATACGCATAATAGTATTATGTATTTACTATTAACTGATTTGAATAATAAATATTACTATGTTATGCCAAATTAGTTTATTTCTTATTTTTATTTGTTATATTAGGTACACAATTGATAACATTGATTATCATTATATTTATTATACATAAAAAAAAATATTGGCTATTGGTTTTTGAATAGAATTAATTTTGTATATTCCAACATTTCTTCCTGTTATTGAAAGTGTATGCATTTTTCCAAAATTATGTAGTCTTAATGTTATGTAATAATCAATAAATAACCTTAATAATTGACTACAATAATTGTCAAATAGATCTTGATTTAATAAGTGATCTTTCATAGGAGGAGAATTAGAGATTGTAGAATCTTGGCTTACTTTAATCATGATTTTTACTGATAAAATTTGTTTCATATATTTTTTTTTTTAAATATCTGAGTTTATTCTTATACATTCAGTTTCTAAACACACTTTGTGAACATCTGATGACACATCAGTTTTCCTCGAGTTTTTAATTTGAGAAGTATTGAATAATTTGGTTTTGTTCTTCCACTAAACAAGAATCACACACATCACATAAATATTTTTTTCTTTGAATTTTTCAAACGATGAAACCACTAGCGAATTTTACAACATCTGTAATGTAGTCTTCCAAACTAGGTATTCGATAATCATAATCATGATCAAAATTATTAAATAATACATTATTTTCTTCTTCATTATTTAATGTATCAATTGTTACAAATAGCATCGGCATCTCTTTTTTTATTAGCTCCAACAAATAAAATACAAGATGTATCTAGTTGTACAATTTCCATATATTGATCCACTGATGTCAAGTCTCACAAGTTATCTCTTAAATTATGCTGACTTAAATAGTACAGCTTTAGGGTTGTTGTTAAAACTGCCTCTACTTTTAACAGGACTAAAAAATATCTCCACTTGATCTTGGCTCAATTTGTAGGTTAGGTTAGGTTAAAAAAATGACATTCCATCCTTTTCTACAGCTCTAAAAACATTTATTAAATTTATAAGACAAATTATTAAACTCAAAAACCTGTTTTTCTTTGACTTTTAAGTAATAACTCTCCATCAGGTGTGTTTAAGTTCTTTCATACTGTCAACCTTCAACATAACTTTTAAACTGATCAAGTAAGTCTATTACTCGATGTAAATTCTTTTCATTCACTGGAAAAGAATAGTCTCCTTTTGCTAATCTATTCCTGCAGTTACAGACATCAAAAACATCATTGAACATTTTACAAAAGTCAGCAGTCTGTTTAGCTTTAATAAGAATCAAATTTAGTCGTTCACTAAATAATAAACTAGAACTAACACTAGAACTTAACATTTGAACCGCTAATCTTAGACTGATCTTGTTTTCAAAATAATTAATATGATTTTTTTGTTAGCTGCATGTAATTCTTTAGTTTCTTGTATATTTTGTAAGTTGTATCGTTTCTATATGATGCCTTTTAATTTGTTCACCAACTGAACATAGAACAATAACTATATGAAATAGATTCATAACTTTTAACTTTTTAATCATTAAAGTATTTACATTAGGTATTATTATATTATCAAATTACTATTAGCTTCTTTTAAAATTAAGAAGGAGTATCTAATTAAAAACATTTAGTAACTTTTTGTTAAATTTCGTATTAATCGAATCACGTTTCAAATTTTCAATACTTTTTTGTGCGCTGTGGTGTAGTTTGATTGCTCAAAATGCGCTGAACAGATTTGCCGCCTACACTTAATATCATTTTCGGTAAATCCACAAGCATTTAACGATTGCATCTGTGCAGATGGATCTTTAGGAAATGTATACAATAATAATTGTCTAATTACATAATACGTGTCAGCTATTAATGTTAACTGCCTACAGAAATCTGTTGTAAATGTGCCTACCTACAGTCTACAGATATTAAATAGTAGGTAGTAGAATTTATGAATTATAATAAAATTAGACATTAGTAATAATATTATAATAATACATAAATGATGCAATGATATTTCTGGGTTATTATGATAAGATCGCAGGCATAATAAACAAGAATCAACACATGTTTATTAAAAACAACAGAATAATTAATTATTTTTTTTTAAACTCGCGAAGATATCAATATCAATCAGCAATCAACAACTAAATGTGCGACGGTTAGCCTTGTGCACGCGCACATCAAACATCAATGTCAGTGCCTCGTCGTTTGTATGTGCTTCAATATATCGTGGCATGACTCCATCTAGAGAGCCTTAACAATAACTGATAATTAATAATTATAAATTATTAAGGCTCTCTAGGTATAATAGTATAGGTACTCAATGATATTAGAACATATAGGTAGTTGAAATGTATAGCTACCGACCCACTGCTAAGGAAGGGCCCTACAGCTGTACAGCTGTGCCTATATTGGCACCTAAGTATCTTTCTGCATTTATAATCTTAGCATCTCAGCATCATATTGTGTGAAATAACATTATTTGTAGTGTATGGGACATGTTTAATGGTGCAGCCTGCTGCAGTTTATGCACCATACGCGATACTGTTTTATTGTTTTAATTTAATATGTGGCCCTACCCAGTTCTATACGAGCTAGGCAAAGTTTGTATTATCATTTAATGGCTTTGAATCGCGTTGGACAAATTCTATGGGATTTAAATTTTATCTAGTTTGTATCGTTCTCGATACTTGTGTTTGGAAACTGTATAGAGTGTGTTGCACCAACGGGATATTTTTTCTCTGCACATGGAATGAGATACAATTACTGACTTACCAAACCACGAAGTGCAATGAATAATTAATTTTCCATTTTACAAATATTAACTTTTTTTTGTTGATGGATACAACTTAAATTTCAAAGTATTTTTAATAAAATATTTTTTGCCATCATAGTCGTAATCGAGGTAGAATACATCATCATACTCGTACATGAGTCTATAGGTATTAAGTAGGTACTAACCTACTATCCAGTACCGTATCTAGGGGGGGGGGGGTTAGAGCTGAAGCTCATCCTCCCCTGAAATATCAAACTTATTATACCCAGTAATACCCTAGCCCTAGCAATAAAATATTATAGCCCCCCCCCCACATGTCCATTCTATTCACCTAATATTTTATCTAACTGCAATATAAAATAAAGTTCTTGATTATGGTTGATTACAATATACCTGAAGAACCTACCTAAATATTTTTCATAGCAAAAGTTCACTGCAATTTGAAGGAAGACACTTAGAAATAATCCCGATGAACTTTTCGACTGCCTTATCTTAAATTTATTTTCCTTAATTTCGTCAATAAAATTAATTTTTTTAATACTTCCAACTCTCAACTAGACCTAGTGTTTTCTAACATACGAAACACCGACGTCTCTCTTATCAATAATGATTTCTTAGTTCCAGTAGACAACTATTAGTTATTACCATCCTACATTAGCAATTAAATTTGAGTTCATCAAAATGTTTTTAACAATTTCAGTGAGTTGATTCCCGAGACCTTTCTCGTGTATTAGTTGATTCCCGGGTCATTAAGAAGTACGTACGAGTTGATTCCCGGGTCATTATATATTTTATTCAATATTTAGTAAAATATTCAGCCTATTAACATAACCCAAGAAACACCACGAGGAGGTTGGCTGACAAGTTTCTCAAAAATGTTGTTTTTTTTGGTTTTTCATATTTTGAAAATCATTCAATTTTTATTTATTAATTATTTATTGAATTATATTATTATTAAAAACATTTAGTAGTAACTAGGTAAAAAAATATAAAAAAATTTAGTAATTTGGTAAAAATTTGTAACACTTTGTTTTTATAAATTGGTAACTGGTAATGAGATTACCAGTATACCGTGACATCTCTTCTCTTAAATTTTTTTTTTTTTGTAAATTCGCGCGTGGTCTCGGTGGATATAAGAGCGAGTTGTGTGTGACGGTCAAACTCTTTAATTAATATACTGTCGTAAACTCTTTACTCTTGCAATCTATTGATAATTGATATGCAACAATAGGGAATCAACTCGTACGTACCCTCTAATGACCAGGGAATCAACTCAACGGTGTCGGTGCAGGTAAACAGGTACCCGGGAATCAACTCGTACACAGCCCAATTTCATGTGTCCATGAAGTAAAATTGTAATATCTTATTCACTATTAATTCCCGACCTACCTTACACATATATTTATGGTATGTCTTCTGGGTGCAAGTATAATATGGTTTGTCATGTACCTACTACCAATAGGTATTGTGTGAATGTGTAGGTAGATTATACCTACTTGTAATTCATATTTAATAGATAATGCAAATATCTACTCAGAAGCAGAAATAACATGCAATATTTCTATCGAATTCCACCAACAACTACCTATATTATTGCATATATTATTTATGAGTGGTACCTACACATTGGCGTTGCCCACCCTTATAAATAAATCGCTATCAATGTAGAATAATAATGAGTAGACAGGTACCTTATATGGCATACCTACTGTACCTATGATTTATTAAGGAATACCCTATACAGACCGGGTCACAGTGAGTCTTATAAAATCCAATCTTTAGAAACTATTATAAACACACGTCCTATATTCAAGTACCTACCTACCTATACTTAAATGATCCCTGTTATTTATTAATTTATTCTTAAAAAAAATAAAAGTTACCAACAGACGGTTCCAAAAGCCGAGGGACGATGAACTATGTACAATTGTACAATATAAATTAACAAATCGATATGGCTATGAATTACGTTCCACGGGTATAGGGTTTTTGTGTGTACTCTTCCATTTGAGACTTACTGGGTGTAATTTTACGTAAATAATTATCATTGTATAACTATAATACTTAAATACATATTTGTTGTAACAACAGGCAACTACGTTACATCCGGTTAAACGGCACATTCGGGCTGCAATTGGATATTAGCATTCTAATCTCTGGGGCGCTTTTGACCAAATCCCTCCGGATGCTTATGGTGTGCATTTAACGACCCCGGGGCGCTCATGACTTACTCCCAGTTTTGCAATGTACATAATGGGGTCGTTGCCACGTGGCTACCCTGAAAACTGTGTTATCACATTATTATAATATAGGTATAACATATCCAAACTAATGCTCGTGCTGTATAAATTACAATCTCTATTGAAATTGTATGGGGACTTGGGGTGACAAACAGTATATTTAACGTTTAGGTGCTAAGATGTAGGTACGTCGTCTGAGAGATAAGTACTCTCCAGTGATGATACAATTCAGAAATTATGTACTTGGAATTTTTTTGCCCCAAGAAAAATGATTTTTACATTTTTATTCTTAAAATAGGTAATAATTTGAATAAATATTCGATGGTATTTTCTCAAATCCATATGCAAATTTATATTATGCAAAGTGTATATTTATTTAGCATATATATATGTATTTATCTAACTGAGTATCTTACCGTATTCGTTTTCAAACCTACACAGGTCCATTTATTTCAAAAGTCTTCTCTATATTATATCCACATCCAATCAAAATTCAAAATTGTACAAACTATTTGAATATCTTAACTGAAATATTTATATATCATATTATATAGTTGTTTTGAACACAAAAAAAAATGTGTAATATGTAACGATTCGTTTTCATCGTTTTATTTGAATTAAATGAACAAAAAAATCCTACAATCTTAGTGGCGATTGAATACTCTAATACGGTTATAGGTTTAGATAAGGTAGTAATTATTTGAAAATAGTTTTCGACAACGGCAAACAAGGTGAAATACTCTGAGGCCGTGTAGGTGGCAGCCGACAAGACTACGTCGAACGGTATTAACATTATCCCTAAAATAGGAAGAGGAGTGGGTGCCTACTTCTTGGTGTACCTAAGTAATCAACTTCAGTCTTCAACCAACATAAACAATTAAGTTTGAAGGTGCATAATTGATGATACGTCTAGGTATTTACCATGGTTTATTTATCTATGTCCATAATAATATATCTGTACATACAATATATTATATATTTATAAACTATGTGGCTATGTCTTATGTACATACACACCTACATAATGTAGTTTCGATCGTACATATAAGTTGTATTTTATCATCTAAACTATAACAAAAAAGTATTCCACAAAGTAATATGCTTATACAATATTTAAGTAGGTATCAAATTGTATATAATTAAGATGAAAAAACACAATATATAGTAGCTATATGACTGGTGTTGCCAGATTTTTGTAATGGTTTTATTTTTTATCATATGGTATAAGTATAGGATGAATTAGATTATGACATATATATGTGGGACCTGGCTTAACGAGGATTTCATGAATGCCGAGTTGGGTCTCGATAGGTATGCACATTTTACATAGGTATTGACATATTGTGATAGGTAGCCGATGGGAATCCAGACGCCAGTCTTTGTGGTGAGGAATCTTGATTGGCACTGAAGTTGCACCATGTCTTAATCATCTCACCAAGTGTTTATCTTAACTATTTTTATTCAGATCGCCGATCAGTCCGACTTTAAATAAATCGATTGTTGACGGGTTCTTCTCCTCTGTTTGGAAATACAGACGGCCGACGGGTGCCCTTATTACAGTGATTTAAGAATCAGTATATATCCGTCATATTCAGGTCTTCCATTTTTATACATTTTGTCCATCCACTTAATGATTACAGCTGTATTAACGAAATACTTACATTAAAATTACTAACAAAACGTCGTATTACCTACTTTCAGTTGTTGTTTTATTTGTGGGCTAATTATGAGAACAAATGACGCACGCTGTAATTGATCAAGTATCAGTGGTAATACCAGGCTTAAAGGGTAATTTTAACTAGGTATTAGTAAGTCGAACTAATTTCTCAAGAAACGTTCTTTCGATAATCAGTCTATGACTATAATAATTATCAATAACTTTCGCACCTTGGCCGATCATAATTTTTCATTTTGGTAATAATTAAAAATGTATTTACAAATATGAATATTTTTACATAGCATATATTTATTTAAATAAAACTTTATAGTAAAATCTGATCTTAAATTATATTAGCTGTAAGAAAGAATTTTATTTAAAAATATGTATTATGAAAACTCGAAAATCTTCACATTAAAATGGTTAAAAAAAATACAGTTATAATCAAACATTTTATTTACCTAATAAAAATGTATAAAACCGTAAAAATTTAATAAAACCTCAATAATTAAAAATTTGATAACATAAGTACAATAATATAGGTTTAAAATCACCCGCTGTCTTTATGTCAGTTATTGTCAATAACAATAATTGATGATACAATTTATTAGTCGAAAAATACATACATTAAAAAAAAAAATACAGTTATGATAATTAGAAGAAATTTACTTGCCTTTCATATAAGTCATAAAAAAAAAAACTATAACTTAACGTCAGTCGGTTTTTTAACCTAAGTAACCTATTATAGCTCTAGTATTAAGATATAATACGGACATATTTAGTCACACAACAATAATATATCATATCAGTCTAATCTTAGATTGTTAAAAATGTAAAAAAAAACATAATCATGCATAGTATTTTTACTATAATATCTATAAATATTGACACCGTATTTACGAGCATATAATATTATAAGGACAAAGATGCAGTAATATTATGTATGTTGTTTTTCTAAAAAATAAAATGATATTAATAAACGAGTGTATAGAAAAAAATCTTAAAAATCGTAATTAAAACTATAGGTATTGTCATCGCGTCTACTATGTACAATATAAAGCCACTCAAAGCGTCACCGCACCTCCACTTTCGGGCAACGTTTCAAGTATAATAATTAGGGTTAGGTATTATAGGTAAGGATGGGTAAAACATCAAAATTTTTACTAGCTGTCACTAGAGTATGAACTTTGTTATTTTTTCCGAACTGATCAAGATCAAACTCAAATCCATTTTTATTCGAACTTTTTTCAAACTTATCGAACCTTACGAACTTTCGACCTTTAAATTTCATTCACGAGTCCGTTTTAATTTTAAACAAAAAATATAGGTACCCTATTTTAATGAAAAAGTTATAACAATTAATTATTAACGTTCTTGGTGCACAATTTGATGCGTAAAAAAAAATAGATAGGTATCTATTATACTTATGATAGTATCGATATCAATTCGATTTTTCTCGAACCGTTTGAAATGTCTGAGTTCAAAGTATTCGATTTCGAATACAAAAATGTTAACCTTTCAACTAATTCCAACTTTTTGAATTTTTCAAAGTTTGGGATGTTCGAGAACCCACCCTCAATTCTAGGTGTGTCTCGCGGGCCGTTCCGGGACGTTCTTCGATGCGCCTCCCCCCCACCACTCCTGGCCTAGGTGTCAAACAGCTTTTTGGTGTACTCGTAGACGAGGAACAGCACGGCGGACGATGGAATGCACCTGACCAGCGTCGGCGCCAGTCCGCTGTACAGTGCGACCACGCCCTCGTTCCGGTACATGTGCAACATGCACATGGTCCAGCCGCGCGTGGGCAACGCGTCGTCCAGCTGTATCCGAGACTTGACCACGTCCACCGGAAACGTGACCGTCCACAGGAGCACGCCGCCCGCGGCCCCGGCCACAGTGGTGGCCAGCAGGCCGCAGTCGGCACGGGTCCGACCGGCCGGTTTCAGCGCCTCCCGGACCGCCTCGTACACCCCGAAGAAGCAAAAGTAGCTGGGCATCTCCCGGGCCACTGTCATCTCTAGTCCGCGGAACAGACCTCCGAGGCCATGGTGCCTCACGATGTCCTGTATACAAATATAAACACAAAAATCAAGTAACTCCGACGGTGCAATATTATTATTATTATTTTTTTTTTAAATAATAAACGTGTGTATCTTGTGTCAAGGTTAACTCAATGGCTGGGTGGGGGGGGGGGGGGTCGACGGCAATACTAAGGGAAGGCCTAACAATTCTGGAAATCGATTTTAGAATCCAAAATATATGCACCTGGACCTTGTTGTTTCAAAAATCTTAAAACAGTATTTTCCCATAACGTATGAATTTATTTATTACGATGTAACTATTTATCATAATATAGTTTTGTTATTGAAATACCGCAAAGGTACACGGTTAGCGGTTACCCGTTGTTACTTGACCAACCCTATATTTATTTGAACAACAGTATTTTTTTTTTCGTTAACATCATACGCACCTATTGTATTGATTCAATCGCTATTATGACTTTTTAATAATACAATCGCCCGTATTAAAATCTTCGAAAAACTCTTTTAACGACTCTCTAAAAGTGAGTCTTCCATAGGTCCTCTTTCACTCATTAATAGTACAGCCAGTATAGGTAAACCATAATAAGAATCTTATATAGGCCTACTACTAACTATAAGCATTGAGTATAGATACTATCTATACTCAATGCAATAAGATACAATTTATATTGAACCCAATTCGAGTGTTATTAAATAACACAGCGGACCCAACTCGTGTTTATTTGAAGCCATCAAATATCTCAGGGCCCAAATCAAGTTTTCCTCTAAGGATTCACCGATCACTAAAATCGTAAATAATTTATGAACAAAAAAATAATAACATTATTGGAGTTTCAGAAAATTCAGTTTTGAAATTTAGAATATTACCTATATAATAATATAATTATTTTACACAAATCATTTTTTTACGTTATAGAATTTAATTTAATAAAGTCTTGTGCTTTTATTTCATGGTTTTTCTATAATCTGTTTAGTAGTTAGCTTGATACTATCTTAATTTGTTATACTTAATGATTGTTAGTAATAATGTTAAAAACAATAGAGTGAAATATTAAAATTTGTAAATGATAGGTTGTCGCATAAACGGCTTAGCCTTGTCTAAAGTATTTCATATTAAACCCAAGGTTTAACGGACAAATCTGTTCACAGTGTAAAGCATTTTTTGATTAAACTTACAGCCAAAATAAAATGGTAAAACCGCTGAAAAATAAAACAGCACTATAACCTCGACGAAAACGAGAAGACAATTGAAAAATGGTACGACCCTAAATTAAATAGAAACGAAGAAACCACAATAAATCGTATATAAGTATCGGTCATGCTCATCTAGATTGACTGCACGTGGTTACTATTAATAGCGAAACAAGGACATCTATGTAGGTATGTGTAAGACGAGTGAATTTCATCTCACAATTAAATATTATATTATTATCCGCACAGAATGCTGAAATTATGAAGATGCATAAGAGGAATGCTGCAGTGTCCGTGGAATGTTCAGACTCTTTTTCAGGGCCCAAATCATGAAAATAACCTTACCATAGTAAAATTTTTATTAAAAGCGGAAATTTAAAATATCTAATAATCTAAGAAATTAAACGAAAAACGAAATATAATAATAACACACTTCAGTGCTTTGGATAAAAAAAAAATATATTTTACAGTTAGCAGACTTTTTAAACAAAAACATTATCGAAAATTAATGACCTATATTATGTGGCTATGTAGATGGTTTTTTTTTCTTCTTTAATTTCCCCACTCTTTGATAATACTCGTAATATAGCATTAATATGTTAATAACGGCATGCTCGCAAAAACTCCCCCTTAATTTGTTTACGGTCAATAAAATTCACTGGAATGGTCAAATTAGCTATAGAAGCTACCCTCGGGGCTCGACTTATATCCGCTGGGATTCGATAATTTCAAATTATGAACGCTGAACGTATACCGGGGACTTAAAGTTTTAACCCTTCGGAAAAGAGACAAAGAGCAGAGAGCAATGGCGCTTCTCAAAAAGATTGATTACTCTAATAATATATTATATTATATTGTATTGAACTAAGTAGGTTGTGTAACTAAATATAGTATAAAAAAACCCACCCACACATAGAACAAGTGACCTTGTCATTTAAGTAATTATTTTGAAAGCGGGAATTAAATAAAATTGAGAAAATAGTTTGTGAGTATAACACAAATTTACGTTATATAGGATTGAAAATAGGAAGAGGTAAATAATAATTATTGAGTTCTCATAATTAATAACGTTTTTGTTTCTTTATAAAACCATGTGTTCTTATTGTTCAAACAGTGACATATTCAAAAAAATAAATGCTTGTGAAGATAGGTAGTACTTACATAATAGTAGTACACAAAGTAGTTATAGCTGTTCTAAAAAAATTACTAATTTATCCATGTTAATTTAAAATTAAATAGGTACCATTGTAACTTGTCCATTCATCAATATTACTTTTTGACATGTTTAGTTTTAATCATAATAAATATATGTATTCAACTAGATGCAATTTATTTGCTTAAGATTATATTTTTATCAAAATAATCAACTCGATTATTTAAATGTTATTTAAAAAATGGTGTAAAGTGGAAACATGTAAATCGATTCAAAAATAAAATATTTATAATAATCTTCTTGTCTCATTTACACAATACCCATATTTAAAAATTGCAAGCCAAACATTAGTTTCAAAAAAACATTTTTAGCAGTTTTTAAGTAAACAAATGTAATAGTTGAATACTGTAATCTAGAGTGTATAGGTAGTTAGAACGTACATTTTTTATAAAAACACAAATTTTATTGAATGAACATTTCTTAATTTTGATTAAAAATGAGCACCAGACAAACATTAGTTTTTATAAAATATTTTTGCTTGACTGCAATATTAATAACATTTTTATACAGATATTTAATATTATAGATTCATTAAGCTTGAAAATCTTATTTATTGAAATTATATTTTTTTTTTAATTAAGAATAATACGCTACAATGTCTATTGGTACAATGGTACGTGAATTAAACTGCGCGGTGCATACAATTTAATAATTAAAATAAAATACAATACATTTTAATACTCATTATAGTTTCATGAATCCTTTTATCGACATTTATTTTATACAAAATGATTAATTTTAATGTTTGCATTCAAAACAAAAATAATTATTATTGTATATTACGAGCAGAACGTTGTACGTATTAAATATAATTAAATTCTACTTAAATACAAGAAAATCTAGAAAACTGTACTCTCAAATCTGATGTGATAAATGTGATCACTTAACATTTGAAAATTGCTTTAGTAATCCGAGCTGCACTAGGAAAAGTTTTTTGAATGTAATTATTATCATTAGTTTCAAACTTATATTAAAAACACAATACAACTGTCTTGAAGAGTGCTTAACATCCAAACACCCAGTCCTGTTGACTGTCCACTTTTTTCTATTATTTGTTTTGACTTTTTTTCATTCTTATTTTTTCCTCGCTCCTTTTTAATATAAATTCATCACATTTTTTTTATCATTTCAATGATAATATTATGTCAAGAGAATCAAATAGAGAAACGATACTTTAAAATAATTTATAATTAATATGTAGGTACTTTTCATAAATTAAGTTTTAACATACATTTATTGTTTCATACAATATAATACTATTATGACACAAAAATTGATTTCTGGAATGGTTTGACTGAAAATGAACATGTTGGTTATGGTATGGTGCCGGTATGGTATATATTACCATTGTCCAGTATGATTT
The DNA here is from genome assembly GCF_001856785.1 of Myzus persicae. Classification (NCBI taxonomy): domain Eukaryota; kingdom Metazoa; phylum Arthropoda; class Insecta; order Hemiptera; family Aphididae; genus Myzus; species Myzus persicae. Next base: position 1,674,403 of record NW_019103602.1, read on the forward strand.
TGGTACAATAAAGTATTTTGATTTTTGTAGTCTCTGTTTTTATTTTAATATTTTATTGTTATTTGGTAAAATAGAACATTTTAAAAGTCTTAAGCTTAAAACTAATGTAGCATTACTCATACAAACAGAATTGTTTGACAAACAATACAATACAAAAAAAAAATTAAGTGCTATTTAAATTAATTTATTACCTACAGCTAAAATTATTTTTAAAAATATTAATCCATAAGAATTTAAAAAAAGGCGTTTTACATTAATGTTTTAATTAGTTAGTTGGACCTACTATAGCTGGCATCGAAATCATAGAAAAAACGTATTCATTCTGAACTTTTCAGAATTTTAATTAAAAAGTTGAGGCAGTAGGTAATATTACTATACACATACCTAACTTAAGTAACAACTTGTTTAAATATTTATGTTTAAATCACTATGAATATAATACTATGATATATAATATTATTATGAATTCGATATGAATTAATGTACATTCATGTATAATTCAACAATTCAAAAGTAATAGATATGATTAAATACAAATATCTGTTAGCTTCACAATTGCACTGTCAGAATGTTTAGTTATTCATTTCAAAAACCTTTGATGTACAATAGTAGATCACAAGGGGATTGTATACCTTGTCTCTCAGTTGAAGTATATTATTACTTAAATGGATCAAGTCCGGCTATTGTTCCTGTGTGCACCAGACACATATACAGTACATTAAACTATGCATTTTTAATGCCTCCGTTTAATCTAAAGCTCACAATAAAAACTAAAATGGTCTTTGCTTTAAGTATATTTTTTTGCATTTGTATTTCACTTAAAAAATATCATAGGTTCTCAAAATTATCTTACTAACAATACGCAATCAATTAAAATTAAAACTTTAATTTATGCAAAAACCTATTATGAGGCTATAGATCCACATAGAGAGTACCTCTAGTAAAATATTCATTCGTATACATTTGATTAAACCCACAAATTACAAATGATTACACAATGAAGGTATAGGGGGGTTAAAAGTACATTTGTAAAGCTACAATTTCCAAAATTATTTCCATACAGACTTCTGTTGTAAAAAATAAAATAAAATAAAATTTCAGATAACTATATTGATTTAAAACGTCTGAGTACTAAACCCACAACAAGACATATTATAAACTCAATCATGGGGATATTTAATAGTATAAATACTAAATATTCATAAGTCAAAAAAGTCTTTAATACTACTGTAGTTGGCTCGCTAAAAATTACACAACCATTTGTGAAAAACTTATTAAATCCTTGTTCTGTTGTAAAGTTATTAAAATATTAAAAGTTTGTATAACATTTAAAGTCTTTATACTAACCAGATTACTTATATTATAATCTCTTTAGAATTAAAACCAGCCATGCGCATAATATGGTAATTTTATTTAAAAATTGTACAATAAACATATAGGCATATATAGGTGATTTTCTGCAAGGACATAAGTTACACCAAGTATATTATAATAATATGGTTTACAACGAAATTTGTTCGTGATAAGTAATAAATTAATAGCTAATAAGCTCATAGGTAAGTGGACATATAGACCACGACGTACATATTAATCGTAAAAAATAAAAATAAACATAATATTTGAAAGTAAAAATTACAAAATTATTAAACGTTAGTTTTATGTAAACCATACACGGCCTGACCTAACCGTACCATTATTTTTAAACTGCATGTTAAAGTGCGTTTATTTTCTACTCGACATATTTGATATGCTTTGCACACAAAAATGTTGTAGGAATGTCACTAACGAAATTCGTTTAGAGAAAAAGGCGGTGTATAGTATAAAATACATCATGAAAATGATAGGAATAAATTACGGCGGGTGCACACCGTTTGCACACATTTTCATAAAACATAGCAGGCCATTATGCACATTTGTGCAACCCGTTGGCGCACTGTTTTTGAAATGTTCTCGACATGTTTGAGCAAAAAGACAGTTTAGTGTATCTGTATATATTCACGAGTAAACGGGTTTCCTCAATAATATTGTCAAGTAAAATTGTAAAATTGTGCACGAAAAAGTCGACGACGTCCTTTCATTACGTAAAACACACTATAATATTATTTAAAACACATTTTTAAGTTCATGAAGTCTTTAAAATTAAAAATCGAACTAAGTGAATTTTAAGTTGTCAATAGAGATGCGTTTATGAGTAGATTATAACTGAAGCACACCTTTCACACTGCGAGTAACTCAGTGGAGACATTATACGTAGGTAATAGGTTTTAATTTTCAAATACATTATCAATTATTATCAATTTAAAACCATTTTCGTTATTCTGTTGTTGAGTAGTTTCCCATCATTTAACATGTCTAAAAATTTGTATTCAAGGTAGTGCAACGAAAATATCCCTAAGCGAGGGTAGTCATAATAAATATAATTTATTTTTTTGTATACTTATGCCTTGTGTAAGTTATTGTTAAATATATTATTATTAGAATTTCCATCGATTTGTGTCGAATAAAATTCTCCACCTTATAGTTAATAACATGCATTTTAAATACAACTCAAAAGTGAGTGGATTACAGGACACCGGACACAAACTATTAATGTCACTGTTCAAGGTATTTGAATTGTTTTAGCGTAAGTTCTGCGAAGTATTATAATGTGTATGCAATGCTTGTCTTTGCATAGCATAAATTATCATCACTGAAATAGGGGAATATGGCCAGTAATATTCTGTGCGCAGAGTTTTGACTACCTACCCATATAGGTTGGATATGTGTCGGTCAAAGGTGTTCTATCAATTTTATTTTCATTATAATCGATGCCTGGTTTTAAGCACTTCCTAAAAGTCATATTAATTATTTTTAAATAATTTCTTTTGTATAAGTTTGTATTAATTTACTTTATCGAGTTCAACAACTTTTTTCATCAAATACTAAGGTAATATGCTTTGAACAGCTAATTTACTTATATTTTCATTAATTACAAAATATAAGTGTCTACTTAATGAAATGTTACAACTTAATTTAATGAACAGAAATTAAAATACCCACACATATAACATGACAATGTACATTATATAATTTATACAGGTCGAATCAACAAACTGTTTGTTAATTAATACACTTCGTTAATTATAAAAATAAATACCTTTGTTTAATAATATTTTAACGAAACTGATTATTAGTTGTACAAACTACAGTACCAAGAGTTAAGTCTTTTATTACATTTTGTGTTCAATTTTGTATACTACTTATACTACACATTTTCTGTGGATGGCCAACGATACGCACATATGGGGTATCTATTAATTATTTATAACTTTTTTCAGCCCAGATAACCCACCCAAAGAATAATTTTATTTTTTTAAAATAACATAAAGACTGAACATGATTCGTTGTAGCAGTAATCAGCGTGCATCATACATTTTCATTATATTTTTTAGATAAAAGTCGTTGACCCATGTATAGAATATGGAATTTACACAATCAATAGAGTATACCTATTGTTAATAAAAATACAAAAATACAAACATTCATAAGTATATTATGTATAATTTATATAATGGATCGTTTTGCGTCGATATTCATTTTTAAATTACATAGAGCAATTTTTCTATCGCCAACGAACATTACATAACAATACCTATTATGTTATTTAATCCACGGTAGTCATATTATGGTATAGGCACATGGTCCATGGTATAGGTACCTACATCAAAAGATAACACTATATTACTGTTTGCGGATGAAAATAATTACTTATCTATGATCAAAATATCGAGAGGATTATCCGTTACATCAGAAACGTAAAGCCGAATTCCCATTTGTGTCTGATGAATTAATTAATGTAAATTTTACTGGTTATATTATACTGAAAGGGTTGTTGCCTATTGGCAAACATTGTCAAATTGACCTGGCCACGATTTCAGAGAAGACTCAGTGTGGATTAAATTACATTATTTTGTGAGACATTATAGGTGGTACCTACGTGCATTAAAATTATCAGAGCTCAAAGCCCGTTAGACAATGACATTGTATACGGGCCAACAATAATTTACAGTCTGCAAACGTGCGGTGCAAGTGTTGTAGGTACATAATATAATACAGAATTATAGAAATATTTTTATTTTTGACTAGGGATCTAATGTTCTGCACATACCATAAATTGTCTACTAAAATTTGTTATCATACAATAACAAAAAAAAACAACTACCCGCTGACGCTGAGGCTATGTGCGTGGTGTTATATTCGTCCCGTTTCACTGATCTCAGTTGTACACGTCTTATATGAGACAATGTTGTTGAAATATTATATTAATTTAATATATTTGAAAAAAATGACAAGTGTATTTGTGTATAAGGTTTTGGAAACGATCTTCGACGGAGCTTAATTAAATTTAAATCAAATGTAATATTTGAGGAGGATGTTACTAGTCATATAGGTAGGTACTATGTGTCTAGCTACTGCTTAATTTAATACTGTCTCCGCCGTATAAATGCGTAACATAGGCTTTAACATAACAGATTTAAGTTCAGTAGTTCACGTTTAGGTTCGTTAGTTTTAATATAGGAGGGAATCTACTGTGATAATCAAACTTAAAGGTATCGAACAATATTTTCAGTGTTGTAATTATTTTTTAAATTTTATATCAAGTGGGTAAAATTTGCAAATGCCAGTAACTTGATTTAAAATTAAAATATCGGAAAAACCTCAGACAGAGAACATAGAATAATAAATATGATACTGTTACCTCTTACATACGGTTTTATAATACTCCAATTCTCTATTATAATACAACTAATAAAACTGAACGTAAAGCTGCTAAAAGTAAATTTGCTATTTTATGCACTTCACTAGGCGGAGACAACAACTTGGCGGGCATGGCGTTCTCTTAAGTCAAATACCTACCTATACAATATTTGCAGTTTGTATAAATAAATAATATTTAACTGCTCTCACACATTTGAGATTCATGAGCCCCACTGGTGTTTGCACAAAATAATAGGAACGAATCTTATAATAAACTCATAAACTGAGCCAATTATGCCCGTTTAAGTAGTATGAAAAACGTTAATTTATTTCGAAATACATAACGTTTAAAATAAACACTGTGCTCTAAAATATTTAACGAAGTTTCATGGAAAACTATAAAAGTTTAAGTGAACTAAATAAAATAAATCACAATAAGATTATTTATGTAGACACAGTAAATATTATATTACACATTTTATAATCCTTTATAACAGTTATTATTAAATCCAGGAGTGAAATTATATGTTGAATACTAGCTTCTAAATTCCTTTGTTTTCATGAACACAAGACTTGAAAAATTCTCTCAAACACATCCATCATTGCGAAAAAATTGTTATAACTAATGAACGAAAACATTTCACCACTAAAGTGTGTTGTAAAACCATATTTTGCAGTTTTGTTATCAAAAAGTTATAATATGTGCTTGCCTATCAATTGAGTTTTGCTTGCAAAAATTAACTCATCAACATAAAAATAAAATATTGATCCTCATTTAATACACTGATACAGATAAGGTGATTAAAAAAAACTAATCCTCACACTTAGTGATCAAACTTTTAACTGGGTTTGTATTTGTTAATTAAAACAGAATACAGCAAATAATTTCTAAGAGGTACTGTTAAAACGTTTTTACAATTTTTATTATCAAGTTATAAAGTAACAAGAAGAGTAGGTAATATAAGAATAAATTATTTAGTTATCTACTGATATGTATGTTAGTATTATGTTCATTTGCAAAAGATATTTATTATGAAATATAAAGATTTTGTAAAAAAATGTTTGTTGTGGATGTTTAAATAATATATTCTTTCTACATTTATAAAATTACAATTTATGATACAAAGTGAAAATCATTTTTTCTTCATAAACGTACTTGAATATTATATTTTATAATTATAGCTATGATTAATTCAAATATATAATACAATAATATTATTAATGAATTTAATTTAAATTAGTTTTAGTTTAATAATTTTTTTTACTAAAAATAATTGAATATAAAACAAGGAAATACGATGGAACTTAGCATCAATAAAAACTGCAACTGTGATATATAATGTATATGCTATCTTTTAAAACTGTCTTAGCCACTCTGAGACATATTTTCTTTGTCAAATAAACATTAATCAAAATAGTGTCGTAACATAAATATTTATATGATGCTTGTAGTACAACAAGATATCCAACATTACAACAGTAATTTAAAAGATTTATCAAGTGGTACATTATTATTGTAAAACCTTAAGTGCCTAATATAGTAATATTATATGTAGGTAGATATCAATTATACACAGTGATTTCAATATTGAAGATAACCTTTGTCATTGGGCCAATTTAAACCGTATAAAAATATTAAACAAGTGGTTTAAAAAACCAATAAATAAAATAGCTACAAGATAAATATTTTTAATACTATATACTACTACTACTACCAATAATAATATTACTAGATACCCGTATTTTGTTAGTATTATAATTTATAGGAATATATTCTTAAATATACTATTATTAATATACCTCTGTGTTGAAATTTGAAAAGTTGTTTGAGGATTTATTTTATTACACGATATTAAAGTAAAATTTATTTTATATCTAAAAGGTAAGTACCTACATTCAATTATAAAATGAATAATATCAAAATTACTTTTTTTGAATTCTATCAAACTATATCGCACTTTGTAAGACAAATTCTGCGTAGGTATCATGAAAATTAAAAGACTAGAAGCTAATTAATTTTTGGTCACCGTAAACTGACAATCTCTTAAAATAATCCTTTGTGTTTGGTTGAAACTTTATGGTCAATAGTTTGCAACCGACAACAGTTTTCCTCGTGGTTGGTGATTACGTCTAGGTAAACGTTTCAGAGAACGTGGAAAAACCGTTATTCACGATTATAATGCAATAGGATCTGAAAATGTTTTTGTTGAAACAATATAAGACCTATTTTTATGAAAGCCACAAGAAAACTCTGAAGAACAACATTTGAAAGTACTTCATGATACCATAATACAATAATGTAATACGATTTCAAAAGAATTTTATTTTTTATTTAAAATGAAAAGTGATAATTACTCATAATAAATAAATTTCAATAAATCATAATGTACAGTTAAACATTTTTGGTACAATGATAGTTTTCTAAATTAGTTAAACATAACAACTGAGAGGCTTCATTTCTTTTTTATTATGTAAATAATTATGGTGATATCGGGAAATTAGCCGTCATAAATACTTTAACTAGGTAGCAAACTTTTAAACCCTAAATTGTTATCTTTTAAATTTGAAGTAAAAAAATTCCTCTTTCATGAAAAGAGATACTTTTGAAAAAATGTCCTTATGTTTATCTCAGAAGTCAACCTTGTCATAAATCTTATCATAATTCACTGTCTCGTAGTGTTTCCTGATGAACTTTTTTCTTTTTCAACTACTCGAACATATGGGTTTCAAGATTAAGTGGCAACAGTGCCAAGTCTGTAGAAGAGCTTCCGGTTTAGGACAGATGTTAGATTGTTTTCTTCCTATCATAATCACAAAACTATATTCATAAAAACATGACACATTAAATGTGTGTCTGTATTCATAATATAAATCTGTAGACTTCAAAACAAAATCTCATGGTCAATATTCTATTTAAAATTGATGTTATATTAGACATTTACTTAGTTTTATATAGTTAGTTAACCGTTTATTATTATTTTAAATGTTTCAATATTGAGAGTTTGGTGGATAAATGATTAGGTAATTGTATAGTTATGATGTACCTATTTAAAATACTAAACAGCTCAATTGCGTTCAAACCTATAATAATGATCAAAAGAGGTTTTCTTTTGAATACAAATTGTTTTGTTTTACCTATGTAATATTAATTATAATTTATTTATGTTACATTAAATAATACAAAACTGTTAAAAATTAAAGTTAAAAATATGTATTCAACAAAATAATTGTACAAGTTCATATGTTTAAATGCTAAAATGCTAAATACAAAATTTCATAAGTAATGGGGTATTTTAAGTAGCTGCAGTAATGTGTAATCAAAGGAAAGTTTATTTAAAAGATCATGTTTTAAATTTTAATTCAACCTATTTAATTATTTAAATGCATTAAAAAAAATGTATTTTTTTTAAATGTTATAAATTCTTGAAATATGCTTAACTGAACTACTGAAGTGTACAAAAGTATGTTTAACGAATACGATGTCTATTAAAATATACATTTTTTTTTTATAAAATATATATTCAAAGTACCTAATATATTAAATAGGTAATTAAACAGATTACCACGATATAGGTAACAATTGATTTTATTTAAACGTATATAATTATAAATTATTCAAATAACAGACCTGGACGATGAATATTTTATGATAGTTACTGAATAAAAGATACTGCCATCAGTGATGTTCATCAATACCGAGCAGAATTTTTTTCTGTTCCTATAAATCTTGTTTATATAAATAGTCACTGAGCTCACATTGATACATTTTTCGATAAACTCACAAAGCATTTTATAGTCGCAACTAAATCGTGTTTCAAATTCGAGTGGTGTACAGTTTCATTCCAATTCATAATAAGTCGATTTTATATACTCAGAATAAAATACCTCAAGTGACTATTGTGCTTTTTCTCAATCCAATAGTGGTTGTTTGGCTGCAAACAATTTTATTTGAACGATGTAATTCACCTCACTTGCTACTAAAATACCGTGATGATTGGCATTCAGAAAGCAGTCAACTTGATAAAAGCCAAATCTTAAATGTTGTAGCTATTTTTTTAAACAATGACCCCACGGGAATAATTCATCCCTTTAAGAAAATCGGGTGAATCATACTTATTTTCAGTCAGACAGTTTGGTAAATAAATTAAGTCGGTTTAAAACATCATCTAACAACACCCAACAACCATCAACTGCATTTAAAATGCCGCGTCAGCCTGGAGACGAGCTCATAAAATCCATGCGAGAACCGTCTAAATATCGATTGAATTATAAAGTTAAATAATAATTATAATTTTTATAAAGTTAACAAGTCTACGGGGTTTAAATATGAAATTAGGCAATAATAAACAAATTTAGATTTGCTGTTTTTTAATATTCACGTCACGTCTTTCCATTACCCGTTGTTCCTATTAATTAAACTTATAATTTGTTAATAATCACACCTTATAACGTAGTTGGCAAACGGCGTGTTCATTCGCTCTTGTTTGGCGTCTAATCATCATATTATTTGATGCTTTTGAATTGCACTTGTATACAACCTTTTATTAATTATTATATTGTTAACACTTTCAATTTCATCATGGATCTTCCGAGTGCGTCCTTAAAAATATATGTCCCTTATGACCGAATGCGTCCCAAACTAAACACTATTTTCATATTGCATTGACCATGTATGTACTTCCCAGTTTGAATAAGCAGTGTCTTTCATGGTGGAGGTGTACAAGATAACTACCCGAGAATTTGATTTTTAAATTTTATTCAATACCCTGAGGTAAAAACACCCCCTCCCCCTTTCAAGTCGCTTTACGACTCAAGATTCCCCGTTTTGTATCCAGAAATTTTAAATCTATAATTTAAAAGAATGTACATCGATTCCGTCGAAATTAACTTTTGCCTTCAAGAAACTTATTGATATCTGTCTGCTTTCGACTCCCTAGAACTAGTGTGTGTTGATTGTGTTGTTGTGCTTATACCTATACTATTTTTATGCACTCAAACTGAAATTTGTAGTTAGTCGAAACGTTACTTCTAAGTTCTAACATAAATAATTGAGACTGCACACAAATCAAATCGGTGTAAACAAATATTATGGAAATAAAACAAAAATTATGAGGTATGACATACATTTATCGAGGATTATTTATAAAAAAAATTGATAAATTTACTTTTATTAAAGTGGCATGAAAAATATTACTATTTTAAAAAATCTAAATATTATTTTATTTTTTAATATTAATAATAACCCCCCTTTCCAATCGAATTATTTAATTTATATTATGAGTACCTATACTGTATTGTATTATAGACATTTTTACAATGTATTTATTATTTTTTCTGCCGTGTACCTATAATGCAGAGATTCTCAACCTCTTTAGCTGTGAGGACAACCAATTTTGAAAAATAATCTTTGAGGCCCACAAATAGCTCACCTATATACGAATACATGAATATATATGTATAATGTATATATATATGACAAAGTCAGTTCTTAGAACTAAAGACAATTAAAAAATCAATTGTTTATCATGAAATTGAACATTTATTAAATTTAATCACAAGTTAAACAATTTGATGTGATTTTTGACATTACTTATCTTTCGTGAGAGAGTCAATATCGGGGTGAAAACTGGATGGTTTTAGAATCAAATCACTTTCAAAATTCAGTTTATTCCTATATTTAGGGTTAATTATACATTAATTTGGCTCCATAGAGTGTAGGTAATATTGATAAATATTATTAGATATATATTAAAAATATATGATAATATTTTTTTAAATATAATATATATAATATTATATATTTATATGGTTCACCGTTCACGGCCCAGTACCACGCTGCTCGAGGCCCATGGGTTGGGAACCGCTGCTATAATGCATATTATATGGATGGATAGCCGGTGGTATCGATAAAACATTATTTAAAATATTTAATTATAAAATGTGTGGTGAATAAGATTTAAAAAACTTTTTTTACATATTTATTAGGGAGATTTTTTTTTTATAAATTATAAAGTGTTCCTGACAAGGTCATCTAACTTATTGATAGCAAATTTTACATTTTTTTAGCAATTTAACTGTTGATAGTAGTGCATATTAGGAGATTACAACACAGATTTGTTCTCAACTCATTCATAAATTACATATTAATGAAATCAATGTTCTGTGTTTCAAATTTTCCGATGTTGTCCTCAATTAACTGGCTTTAGTTTTTCTGGTGTTTGATAAGAATATTGAGGTCAAATAATTTATTATTTTGTATTTTGAATTTATATTTTTAAAAATCAATTTACGGTTGAGGTGTATAAAATGACGAAGTAAAGATACGGACTCAGTCGGGCACCGACCAAAACTATCATCTCGGCTGCACTTGGGCAATTTAATAGGTAAACAATTTTGAAAACCAGACATACTCAGTTGACACAAATTCAGTTCCACCGGGCTCGTCTCTTTTTTTTCAAGCGAATTAAGTCAAATGCGTATATTAATGTATTACCTTGGTGACGCGGTACACGGAACCTTGGAACCGCTGCCCCCGGGATTCAGCCAGTTCGCGGCCAGCTTGCAGCTTGATCTTGACCAGCTCGGCAGGGCACAGGACCACGGACGAGAACACGGACGCCGCGCATCCGGCCACAGCGTTGCTGAGCGCGTCCATCTGCTTGGCGTCCCGGGCCCCGGTGACCGCGGCCACTGCGCGCTGGCACAGGCCGTAGCACGCGAACAGCACCGAGTTCTCGGCCACGCCGGCCACCATGGCCGGCGACGAGCCGGCGTACAGGCCCCGCAGACCGGACTTCCGGTACGTGTGGGCCAGACAGTGCGCGGGCCCGGAGTAAAGGCCGCGGAACGTCTGCAGCTTGGTCTTGACCGTGTCCAGCGGCTGGCCGACCAGCACGACGGCCACGCCGGCCAGCGAACCGGCTAACAGGTCGGACAGGCTGCTGCCGGCGCCGCCATCTCTGCTGATCGAGTCCGCCACAACCGGCGCCGCCGCGTCGCTGCCAGAGCTCATGTCCGGGCGCGGTCGTCGTGGGTCGATGGCACGTGCGACGTCTTTTCAATTGCGGTAACAGTCGATGCGTAAACACGGTTACTCTCGGTCAGTCGAGAATTGTTTATGTTTGGAGGGCTTTGCTCGGACGTTGATTCGTCAGGCCTGTCGAAGAAAATACGATTTTTACGTTGACGACACGTTTTTCGATATTATATTGTGCGCAGAACGTGGGTGAGTTAATGCCGGAACGTCGCGCGTCGTGCGTTCGCCGTTGACGTGTGAGGATTACCAGAAGACGCTCTTGAATATATCGTTATTTTTAGGATTTTTTTTCAACTGTTATACTGTCGATTCACATAAACCTCACACGAGGGCAGGAGATTAGATAGCGACAACGGCGATCCGACCTCTCGACGCCAGATTAATTTCATTGTTGTTGTTGTTGTTGTTGTCACTATTATTACTATTATTGTTATTATTATTATTATTTTTACTATTCCATTAACTGCGACGTAGGTACATGGAGTACACTATACTATACATATATACAGGTAGTGCCACAAATTCATCGTCGACGCGAGCGAATATAAATTATATATTTTTCTTGTTTCGATAGCAGCTCAGAGTAGAATCACGCGTCGCACACGCTGCAGTGACTTATAAAATATTAAAAACAAATAAATATTGGTCTACAGATATCGCGAGGTAGTATTGAGTACTTGCAGCTCACGTCAATGATGGTTTATACTGGTGTGTTGACTATCATTGGTGCCCCAGGGCAATCACATATTTAGAGCCATAGAAATTCAACATGGCATTTCATTTAGGTAATTTCATTTGTTTTAAACCGCACATGATTTATAATTTTTTTTAATCATACATTATTATGTTATATTTATTATATTATGTTCAATATAAACGATTTGGATGGATAAGTTATGTAAACAACGAACTAAAAATAATTGTGTAAACAATGAACTAAAAATAATTTATGGCAACTTACAGTGCATTGAATCACATATTATTAAACTAATATAATAATATACTAATGGTTTATTAGTTATACAACTTACACAAATCTTTTTTGCGAGTTAAAAGTTTTCAAAAATTGGCAAATACGAAGTTTTCCAATTTATATTCTTGGCCACTTCATCTTTCATACCAAAATTACATTGATAGTGTCTATAATTTTTCATTGTGTTTAATTACGACCGTATAAATATTTATTAACTATTTTTAATACAGAAAAAATCTTTTCAGGCTCTCATTAAAATATGGTGAAAAAAGGAAATGTTGACATTAGAGGATGTCGTGGTTAAGGACACATTATTGAGGTATTTTCGTAACTTTTTTTTTATTAAAAAAATATTTTAAATTATTACTTATTCGATTTTCTCACTTAATGCTCTTTTCAAATCATCTATAAATATTCACTAACTTGAAAGTCTAATCCTGTTTTATGTAGGTAGGTCATAATATGGCTGAATATTTTTGATGTAGGAAAACAATTGATATTTGTCATATATTTCTAAAATATATTATTTAAATTAGATGAACATTTATCATTAATATTAAAAGAATAAATGTTTTATCCTTAATTATTTTAATCTAATTAATAAATCACTACATGATTCGCCATGAGAATTGAATTCATTTACTAGAAAGTTGCACTTCAGGAAAAAACATTTCAAATCATTTTTATCGATTTTGAATATAATATTATTATGAAATACAGAGGCACCACCTGATATACCAATATTAATTATTTGAAAGCTTTTTGAAATTATATCAAATATTTCTTAGATCGGTGTCGCAATAATTAATAAAGACAATTCAAATTATATAATATTTTATTGTCTATTGATTTTGCTTCGTGTTTAATAACATTCTTTTGATCAGATTCTTCAGATACAAACTAAACAATTTCAAGAGTTTCGATAAAGCCAATCTAGTTGATTTGCACAGGTGCTTATGTTTTTTGTTAAGTGTTTTGTCATGAAATATTTTAAATATATTACAAATATATTTTTTAAATAAATAAAAAATAAAAATAAACCTAAGACCTCATTATAAAATAAATTATAGACATTCTAGTTTGGCATCCTACGGTATTTGCCTCTTTCGCCCATCTTTGAATAGCCCCGCGTTTTTGGTTATTTTCAACTTAGAACTAGGAAAATTTAGTCATTAAACATCCAAAATACTGTTGATCAAACGCTACCTTTAATCCATACAAATGTCTATACAAATATTCAAATAATATTTTGAAATTACTATCTTATAGTAGTAATATGCACTTTCTAGTAAATGGTTTTCTTGTATTCAGAAATGTTTGATGGAAAATTTAATATTTTCTTCTTGATAATGTACATGGAATTACGTTTATTATGCAAAGAACAATTTTCAATGAATACTAAAACATTTTAAACAATTTTTTTTGTTCAATTTTAAATATTTGAATATAGTTATGTGCATTATATTATACGCTGTCTGCCATTATACTATGTAAATATTAATTGTTCAGTTTTCGTTGAAAATATGCATATTATTAATTTGATAATATACTGGTCAATTGCACCTATGTGGTCTTAAACTTTTAGTATAAAATGACGAGACACATAATTAAACTCATCTAACAATCCCTCATATATCTTTTATTTACAAAGAGTTTTGTCGGTTTTTTGTGACCGAAACACTTGTATCTATCTTAAATATAATACATTTTAAACACGGTATTTTTATTTTCTGTTTATTAGTATGCAGCATTAGTTATATTATTATATGCATAAATACACAACATAATTTCATAATATTTGAATATTTACTTATATTTATTGTATTTTAATAATATTTTAATGTATTGTTAATAGTTTTATGGTGTACATATGATTATATGAAAAGTTTGAAAATAAATTTCGGTATTTTGTACAGTGTCATATTTTCAACTTTATTTCTGGGGGTTGGGGAGTCCAAAAAATGTGTTAATTCTAACATTTTGTGGGTATTTGATATTAGAAAATTGTTATTTATTTACTGTCATACTTAACGTATTTGCATAAACATCATCCACATTATATTATAATATAATGTCAAATTAAAATTGTGTGAGGTTTTGGGGGTACCCCTGGACCCTCTCCTTCCCTAAATACGCCACTGTTTTTGTGTAACAGAAGGAGACTGTAAACACGGCTATGATTCTCTTTCGAAATAATATAGTTTCGTCTCTGTATTATACAAATCTTTATACAATTTAAACATTAATTTCGTTCGGGTTTGGATTAGGGAGGAAACTCGTGCACTTGAAATATGAAAGGCCAACATGGTGCGTATTTTTTGTTTTCTGTCAAATCAAATCCGCTTAATCGCTAGTGCAACTTCTCTGACCTAAAGTTTGCTTATACAACTTAGACAATATTAGCTCATCACTGCAGTGTCTCATAATTTAATTATCCTTGGCCGTGGAAGTTTTGACGGCGCCCTCTTGTAACGATCTCCGCGAAAAGTTTATTGCGTTTTACTATTTATACCTCGTTTTTATATTTACCTGCCTGATTGACACTGTCCCGGCGACTGTGTGGGTTCATCTTACGCGTACCTACATCGATACGCGCTGCACACAATATGATTCAATTCTGAAAACGAACCAAAAGTCGTAGGCCGCTACGGGTACCCACACGTAAGTCGTACTCGTCTCGTCATATCACATTATAGTTATAGACATTTTGAGGCACACTGTAGGCAGTGTTACGGCTTTCGCTAGTACCTACCTAAGTAGGTATAACACCGCACAACGTCGAAACACGCATGCACCTTGCGTGATAATATCACGGATGTATGCATACGGGTGTAGCATGAAAGCCCTCGAAAACATCGCTCTTCGCACGCGAAGCTTACAACACGAGTAATAAAAATAACAAATGTCTATAATACATTGAGCATACATTGGATCTACCGTAGTAAATAATATTAAGCTGCCTATGTTACGAGGTGCATCGCATGTACGTTTTGGTTTTGCGTCTAATACCTGGAGAGCAATAATAATTGACGACTCGAGCCGATTACAGACCACGCACGTCTGCAGTAGTATCTGAGTACATAGGTTTTTGTCGCGACAATAATATTATTATTACCTATGCTGTATTAGCCACCGTTGTCGACGCGCATAATAACAACAGAATTATAATATTGCGTATTATGTAATAATTACGTCGTCACATGCATTATTACTAGGTATATAATAATAATTATTATTATTATTATTATTACGCAGCGGCTAAGTCTGAATATTACCAGCTATACTTTGCCATAACTATACAGTATACATAACTCGAGTGCAAGACGGTACGAAACGAATGGAAAAATTATAATATTATGTTACGTTATGGTAAAATACTGTAAATCCTAATCAAATAACAAAGATAGGTTAACTCCTCAATAATAGTCGGCATAATCATAGTATCCAACATGATAAAATGTATCGAGTTGTTCTACATAAAGAAAATACAATATACTTTATTTAATTCGAAAAATAAACCGAAATAGAATTAAGCGAAAAAAAGAGACAATCAATGAGATCGAAAAACATAAAGTTTTATTATTATTATATTAATGTCTCCTGTCTCCTGTCGTGTATATTTTAAAGGCGATCATAAAAACAAATGTATACCTTACAATTCTATACTTATAAATTTCACAATAATATTAAACGATTAATATTCAAATGTTCAGCGTATTATATTATTTTTAAAACGCTTTTTGTTTTTCAACGTTATGAATAATTAGAATTTATTTTTCCAGTTGTCAGATTGTATCTGTCAAAAAAAATAAGATATAAAAAAAACTAAATTACCACTCTTCATAATTATTGTTTTATTCATTATCTTCACTGTATAACAGAAGTTAACAAAGTTCCTGAAAATAATATAGATTATTGACCTATTTACGTATCACAATTTTAATCTTGTCAAGAGGATTATTTTATTTTGTATAAGCCGCGATTATAAGAGAACACCATGTAATTATTTGTTATTATACTTGTCTCTTCCACATGTCGCATAGAAAGAAAAAACACATTCACAGTGATAGATCGTTATGGCTATGATTATGGAGCAATTCAAAAGTTAAAAGTGCTGAACACTCGTTTTAAATTGAAGAAAGACACTGTTTTCAATATACCCACGTCCTACACAGATAGAGAATTATGTTATGCATTAAGTAATATCAGCAGACAGCAATTCACTACAAATATTTAAATGTATGTTTATTGTTCGTAAATACTATAAGTTTTAGTATGTATTTTCATTTTTTAATGACAATAAACTGACACTGCGCCATGTGCCATTTGCGCAATAAAATAATAATAAAAAAAAAATGGTTAAAATAAAAATAATGAGAGTTGGTTTTTGTGTCACTATTATATTGTTTATTGTTACAAAGTGTTATGCCATTGCGAGAATTATAATAAGTGGATTTCAACTTAATATTAATATTTGTTCATTTAATATTTCCATAAAAACTATTTTCTACATTTAAAAACGTTATGTATACAATCAATTGTGTTTATAAAAATTTCAAGTACTAATTACACATTAGAATGTGAATCAACGCAAATCAATACATTTCGCCATATT
Source organism: Myzus persicae (assembly GCF_001856785.1). Taxonomy (NCBI): domain Eukaryota; kingdom Metazoa; phylum Arthropoda; class Insecta; order Hemiptera; family Aphididae; genus Myzus; species Myzus persicae. The sequence continues at coordinate 1,691,764 of NW_019103602.1, forward strand.
TTGTAATAAGTATAACACCGTTATAACATTAAGCTTATTATAATATTTATTTATATAAATAGGAAGTCCAATTGATTTAAACGATTGCATGCTAATTACATACATTCCATTGCAAAATCTGTTTTTTTTTAAAATTTTCTTGTTCAAATAAGTATTGCCATTCATTCATATTTGAACGAAATTAATTTTTCAAAACAAAACTTGTTAGTTAAATATAAAATGATAGCAACTTATGTTTACTAACTAACTATTTGATTTAATGAAGCTAGTAAGGAATGCTCAAATAGTAACACTTAATTTTTTTTTATTAATTTGTGTAAAAAAAAACTGTTCGAATCTGTACAATAATGTGGTTTGTATAAGTATTAATTAATAATTATGGTGATAAATAAATTGTAAGGTGTTTTAGTGACATAAATACTATATAACAATATAACTTATAATAGTAAGTGTTTTAAATAGTTATTTTTTTAATTTTGATTAAATTGCACATTACTTGTAGAAGCCGAAACTCTGATTCATCATGAAATATTTTTCATATCATTTGATACAGCTGAGAAATTAGTATTGCTTTCAAGGAAATTATTACCATTTATCTAACTAGTATATTATTTGTAAAACAATCTGATAATGTATTTGTCTTAAATTACTTTACTCAAGAACTGCACTTTTAATTTTAATAAAAATAATGTTTCCTTTAATTACCTATTTAACAATGCATTTCACAAATAAACTTGCATTAGTATTTTGAGTTTTATCAAAATAATATAATATTAATAGTAATATGAAAATGTAGTTAACTAGTATTAAATGTTATATTCTAAAACTCTACACTCAACAGTACATGTCAAACGAAAACTAATTAGTTTACTGAATTTCAGCCTATAATCTGATTTTAGTACCTATTGCTTACATTTGATTTGTTGAATTTTGAGTTCTAGTTATTTTTAAAACAATAAACTAAATGTGGGTCTTTTAGTTTAAAAATATATTATCTACCTATATGCAATGATAACTATATTATTTTGTTTCAAATTTCAATCGTCTGAATGAATAAAACATTGTAGTAGATTGTTATTATTTTTTAGGCTTAGGTATACTCGAATCTTACAATTTATTAAAAAAAATGTAAATATTAAGTTTTTTATCTATTTAATAATGTAGAAAACAGAAAATCAACACAAAAATTGATATTTTCTACTCATTGTGAAGAATTAATTAAATTAAACACTTAATTTATATAATATAAGACAATGCTATTATTGGATGTTTTTAATATCACTTATCGAAATTGTATTTATAAATATTCATGAATTATTGTGCTTCGAGGTTCTTTTGTTGGAAAGTGTCGTAGAGATGATGACTATACTATAACAACAAATGGGAGTTAGTAGGTATAAAAGTGCAATAGAAAAATTGAAGTAAGTAATGTGGTATTTGTTTTGCTTATTTTATTTTCAACAATTTTCAGCATATCATAATATAGTAATATACCATATTTTGGAACAAATAATCTGCTAATTTTTGTACCAAAAAATTGTTTTTTAAAAATATTTTTTCCCGTTACCTCAAAATCTTTTTTATCCGCAGGGTTTAAATTTTAGAAAACCTGCCATAGTATTTATTTCCTGAGCTATCTACCACAATCTGTATTTTCGTTTTCAACAGAGTACTATTCTATTAAATAAGATTTGCTATCTATCTATTCACGCCCTATGATTATTCTTTATTGCATCTTATTATCTGCCATACATTTTAGTTGTTTTCAGTTCTTTATTTTTTCATCAATTTCTACTCAATTTCTAATAAATCCACTCTGATCAATACTTATTTGATTCGGTAGAATCATTAATTTCACCATTTTACTAAGTTTTCTCATTTAACTGTAAAATTTCTCTTGAATCTCTACTTAAGTCGATAGTTGTATCAATATTGTATTTTAGTATTTATTGCCTATTTGGTATCAAATATAAAAAAGCAATACATTTGGTTTTTTCACCGTATCTAAATTAGGTATTGAAAAAAATCAGTTTTTTAAAATAGACAGTTAAATTATATAAATTTCGTTTAACTAATGAAACAAGAAGTTATACAACTCAAGTGAACATTTTTTATTTTAAATTACTTTAAATTACTCGTATATAGATATAAATGTTAATTTGGTTATTAATCTATAATATTGTGTTAAACTGTTATAAAATATATTATTACCGTAAGTGGTAAGTATTTCATTACTTAAATTTTCTTTCAAGTCTTTTATATTTAGAATACACTGACTAATTTCTTGGAATTTATAAATTAAGTAAGTTTTTTAATAAGTTTTATTGATTAACAGCTGTTGAATTTTAATGAATGGTGATAATATGGTATGATGATAAATACATATTGACATACCTATATATATTATATAAGGTGCCTAATTATTGTAGTTTAATTTTAAGTCATAACTATTCAATGGATTTCATAATAATATCAATTAAAAAACATAGATCCCTTATTCATCTATATTATTGAAACAAATTTAAAAAAATGATATATACATGTATTTATATATATATATATCATCATTAATATAGAATATTATTCTACAGTTTACATGTTATTTTATCATCGTTTTGATAACAATAAAATATGTTATTCCATTCCTTTTTCTGGCCACATTGAAATACACACATAAAATAAATGTAGTAACGCAAACAACATTATTTCTCACATATTCCACGATATTTGGATAAACAATCAATCATTTTTTAATTTATCACCTAACACGAATTACCTTTACGGAACAGAAAAAATGGCGGAAGCTGAACCGAATAAAGAGTATGATTGTTTGTTTTTTGAGTAGATCAATTTAATTCATAATTAATTTTATTACAGAAACACCCCTACTGAATCCCCTGCTGCATCCCCTGCTGCACCCCCTGCTGATCCACCAGCAAATAAAGATAAACAAAAAGCTACATTACGTCCGGTTTTATACAACTTCCGTGTATCTCCGGTAAAAGGCAACATCAAGCAATATGCGTCGCAAATGCCGTTCTCAGTTTTATTGGACAATTTGATTGCAGTGTTGTGGTCTATGTACAACAAAGAAACACAAATTCGATGTGGTAAAATCTATTACACTTATATAGTTAGGTAGTTGTAGCTAGATGCTTGCTCAGGAATTTTGAATGGTGGGGGAGGGGGAGTGTTCAACTTTTTAAGTATAATATAATCAATATACATTATGAATTAAAATTAAAATTATATGCAAGTAGCGAGTACGTATCTATTTGTCAAGTGTAGCAATGAGCTCGCAACTGGTTGTAACGACTAAAATTGTCTTAATTATGTTTTTGAAGACATATTTAAATGCGTAGAAAATAATACGACACAAAATATATAATTTCTGTTTCCTTCGTATTTTATAGGCATTAATCAAATTCAATGGGCGTTAGAGTTTTTGAAATGTTTAAAGGTTGATTATAATTACCCAGAAAGCATTGGTAACATTGTTAAAATTCTCGAAAAAAATATGATAGAACTTTACTCCAAAATTAGTGAAATACAGAATAAGGAAAAAATGCAGGAACCCAGCGTTGAAATATTAGATTCAAAAACCGATTTGAAATCCGATCCAAAAAGTTAGTATTTACATTTTTGTTGATACATACCTAAATATTCGTATCAACACGTTACGCGTGTACTTGTTACTAAAACACCTATGTAGATTAAAAAAAAAAAATATAAGAGTGAACTCATAAAACTCTATCTCTCAAATTGAAATTAAAAAAAAAAATTATAATGGAGAGGACTTAAATAGAACATAACTTATGGTTGTCTAGCTATAACTATCACAATAAAGAAAACAATTGAAATTAGTAAACATATTTATTTAATTGTAAAATGTGACACATCTCCCATAATATTTAATGTGATTTTTATAAACTGTGTTGATGTCTGCAGTGCATCGGCTGTTAACTGTAATTAAAATTATTTTTCTTCTTACATAAACGTGACTAGAAGGCAAGATGTCCTTAGAAATTTCAACTTCAACAATTTTTTTTTTATGATTTTTTAAATAAAACTTATTACTTATTGAGGATTATGTTTTACGTAGTTCTATGATGCTGAACATTAATAAATAAAACTACTAATTAATATATAATGAAATACAAAACATTTTTATTGTTAAAATTAATATTTTTTGAAAGTTGTAGTATTTTATTTTTGTAACGTAATGGAAGATACCCTTTGTTCTAACTTCTAATATGTCATATAATAAAATTATTTATTTTTATTTAAATTTAAAAGAGAAAGACGAACATGCCTTATATTTTAACGAAGATGATATTCAGAAAAAATTAGCAAAAATTAAATTACGAGTGGATAAGGTGACTCGTAAACCGAGATATATAAAAGAATTAAATGAATTGGGTAAAAGAAAACCAAAAGTAGAAGAATGCAAAGATGACGATAAGTCTCCACAAAGTAAAATTAATATTAAAAATATTTGATTTACATAGTTCATAGTAAAATTTATTTTTTGTTTAACTAATAAACTTATAGCTTTCGTGATCGGAGAGCTGAAAAAAATATTGAAAAAGTCTATAGACACAGACACTAGAACAGATGTTGAAGAGTATGCAACAAATCATGTATTTAGTTATTATTGTTTTTAATTTAATTAATTTATTTTTAGGTTAATAAAAGAATTAAACAAACAAAAAAAGACACCTCCTGCAGCAGGAGATAAGACTAATGCAGCAAAAGATAAGACAGATAAGACAGATAAGATGGATAAGACAGATAAGACAGATGTCGACAAGACAGACAAGACAGACAAGACAGACAAGACAGACAAGACAGACAAGACAGACAAGACTGACAAGACAGACAAGACAGACAAGACAGACAAGACAGATAAGACAGACAAGACAGACAAGAAAGACAAGACAGATAAGAAAGATAAGAAAGATAAGAAAGATAAGAAAGATAAGACAGATAAGAGAGATGATAAAGATAAGACAGATGGCACAGATAAAGCACCTACAACACCAGATGAATAATAATTACTAATCAAGGTGTAATTTAAAAAAATTGATTTTAAAATTAAATTTATTAATTAATCATACACATACTTATGTATAGCTATTTTTTAATTTCTAAAAATTATTATTTTTAATTATATTATTGTGTATTATGACGTACAGTGAGGTTAACTTTCCATAATGTGTATGTAGTACACATGTAATATGTGTAATAAAATCGTTTATGAAAAACTTTCTTTAAAAAAAAAATTCAAAGTAACTCCAGTAAGTAATAACAATAAAGTAGGTACTAAATTAATACTGAAACTTTTTGAACTAATTTTGTTTCAGTGCCACATTTAGGTTTTTATTTTAGGAGGAGGATATAAATTTATCTAGTGGTCATTAACTTGATTGGGGTTTGCCCCCCTATCCTCCTATGTTTTCTTAAATTTTAATGCTTTTTTAACATGGCCAATAAAAAATACTTTACCGAAATAATTGTGGGCACTACTTTATATTAATATAATATAACAAAATTCAATATGTTAGTATGTTACAAACTATTGAGATTAAATATTTTTTTTTAAACGAAATTCTTATCTCAAATTTATATGGCATTAAAATATTTTTTTTTTATTGTGTTGATAGTATACACAAATAAATATTTACAATTTTACATTTATTATCTATAACACAAAATCAAATCTCCATTTTTGTTGAGACATAATTTGGTGTTATTTTAATAGATCAGCGTAATGTCAATAAGACCAACTCATTTGGCCTGTTCAAATAATAAATTTATATTTTAGGTAATAATGTAATTATACTAATATGCATAAAATAAAAAAAATAAAAAAATAAATAAAAAAATAAAAAAAAAAAATTGAAAAAAAAAATAAGTAGATAATAATTATTGACAAGTAAATAAGTTTAACACTTACTGTTTCATATAAAGGAACTAATCCTAATTAACTAACTCACAATTTACTACACAAAGGTAATATTCTAATATATTGAAATGTGTACATTTGAATTATGGTTAACCTATTAATCCAATTTTTCGTAAGATATTTGTTGTCATGGTTACTTAATACTTATTAAGAATTTATAACAAATGTATTCAATTTAATTACAAATGAAATAAAGTAGGTATAAATAGCTTGTTTTAGATTTATTTTCTTGAAAGCAGACATATTTCAGAAATTATGAATTCTTATGCCAGATAATAGATATCAGAAAGCGTTCAGATATACTTACAATTGAATACAATAAAAATGATGTCTTGTTTGAGTTAAGTTTCTAATTATTTCTAATTATATTTAATCGATATTTTTCAAATAACGCTAAAAACTTGAAACCCCAAAAACATTTGTATGATTAATCCATGAAGTGGAAAATATCGAGTATTGTGCTAAGTTTCTTCCCGCTTCAATTTTTTGGTTGAGAAGTACGAATATAAAGTAACTTTTTGGATTTCATACTTATGTTATGTAATTACAACTTTAAAATATAACTATTGGATTTCAAAATTATCCATCATAAACATTTATGTAGGAATGAATAACTGTTGACTAGGTACCTTTTTTTTTGCGTTGTCACCACGGCGCTACAGAGGGGTACTTCACCCGACTGGGTCGTCTTTCCCCCTTTATCCGTATCACATATTTATATGAAAATACAATAAGCAATACTTAAACTAAGGCAATTGCCTTTACATTCACTGGGGGGCTCTATTGCTCCAACTTTCGCCGTTGGCGCACAATAATGTCCTTAATTAACGTGTTTTTGCGACACACGTTCTTCCTTCTCCTTCATAGAAAGCACTTTGTCCACGTACTGTTTCAAGGTGGTCTAGTTTTGCCGGCTTTCCAACATTTTTGAGACGATGGAATAGTGTATGCTCGGCATCGTCTTCCTCTGCTCTGCAGTCCACACATTCCGGACTTCGGCGCCTCTTGAATCTTTCCAAGTACTTGCCGAAGCACCCATATCTAGTGAGCATCTGCCTCATCTGGGCCTTTCCTAATGGAATTTTCAATGATTGGTGAATAATCTCGTCTTCTGTTATCTCCGGGAACTCACATCCATCCTCGACTGGTGGCCACTTGATGACAGCGTTCTTCGGGAATAGAGTATTCATTATGTTCTCCAGCTGACCAGGCAGGTTTATTCCTGGAATATGTCTTTGGCCTATAAGTTTTTTAGTTACCAACCTATATGGCAGAATGTTAAGAATGTTATGAATGTAAAGCCTGAAGTTTTGCTCCATAGTAATAAGTTATTAATACAGTTTTGTATATGTAGAACCAAGGTTTTTATATTATTGCCTCTGTAGAATATATTACTGTAATTTGCGTACATAGTTATTTTGTTTAGGGGTCTTACAATGGTTGGGAGGTCATTGATTTTCAACAAAAAGAGAGTTAAAAATTAGAGGAGAACCTTGATGTCTGCCATTTTCAAGTTTGAATGGTGTAGATAATGGCCATTATTAGATACTTGTATTTTTCTCTTCGTGACTCAATTTGTGGTGAAGGTAATTATATACTGTTGCCCTTCAGGTTCAACTGTTTCATATATTTAATTAGTCTGCGTCTCTAAATGGTGTCGAAAGCTTTTTGTAAGTCTAGGCTTACTAATATTAATTATTGATAGTGTCAAAAAGTTTCTTTTATTTAATTTTCAATAATTTCTAGGGAGCCAAAAGCAGAATTATTTTTGCGGAAGCCGTGTTGCAAATTTGAAATTAGACTTTTAGCTTCTAGGTGCCACATTAATCTAGCGTTAATAATTTTCCCTAGTAGCTTCGTCGTGGAACATATAATGGATATTGGCCGGTTTCAAGATACCTGGTCATTTGGCTCATTATGTTTATTAATCAGTTTGACTATACAGGTTAGCTATGTTGACGGGTACTGACTTTCTGTCCAATTATGATTGTAATCTTGAGTAGGTATAGTTTACCGTTTTTCGGTAGATTAAGAAGGGAAATCGTTGGTATATTATCTATAAATCTAAAGCATTGCTTTTCTTACCAGATTGGGCTGTTTCCATTTCTTGCAGTGGGATTGGACTATTATTTATTATTATTATTTATTTATTTCAGCAAATTCAATATCATTATTTCAAAATATTAATACGTGTATTATCGTGATTTTGGCAGAAACTATGATGTACTAATTCTCGTGCACATTTATAACTTTGGAAATCTTGGTGTAGTTTTCAGTACTATAAGTTTTTGAAAAAAAGAATTTTGCGATTCCTAATGATTCTGATCTAACTGCGACATTTTCATCTTCGAAGATTTGTATATTATAATATTTATTGATGCATTTGAAAGCTTTAATTTTGTTCCTTATTTGTTTGTTGTTTGTTTTGGAAGTAATGGTACTTGTGTAGGTGTGCCAACTTTTTGTTTTGCTATCTTTAATTATTCGTCTGGTTTGTGCTCTGTGTTTTTCAAATTCTATGTAGTCACTTTAGGATTTTGTGGGCTTAAATTTGTTGAATGAATTCTTTTTTGATTTTGTTGATTCATGACACTGTAGATTTAACCACGAAACTAGGGAAATTTTTTCTGGGAATTTCACTTGTCCTATTGTTAAATTTGCTATTTCTATTTTATCATTTGTAAAAAGTTATATCTTCGTTTATATTATTTAGTTGTGCGGTTGTGTGATCAATTAGGTTTGTTTATGCTTCTGAGGCAACAGATTCATCATTTTCGTCTGTAATCTTTTTTGCAAAACGAGTTAGTATATTTTTAATGCTTGTGTTTTCTAGTATATGTTTTATTTTTAGTGAAATATCGAGGTATTCATCTTTTGTATTTTTATATTCTGTGTAAATGTCGTATGGATTGAAATTTCCTTGTTTATTTTCGAAAAGATGTTTGAATGTAATGTTATCAATTTTGAAATCTTCAGCATTATTGAAGATCTTTTTCCGTAGGACTTAGATAAGTTTCAATGTTTCCTAGAAATTGTTTGAAAGAGCTAAAAATAATTTTGGGCTTTTTTGTTTCTTACATTTTTGCTGTATGGTTTTCAAGTACGATACATTGTATGGGATCGTCAATGATTGTAGGAGAGTTTGGTATTGAAGGGGAAAGGCAATTGAAATTTACAGTAAGATACCTTTTGGTGCAGGGAGTCGGATCTAAATCCATATTAGATTTTAGGTATTTCATGTTGTGAGTTGAGTATTAAATTTTTTACTTTTGATTTGGTTTTATACGTATTGCTATTGTCATTTTCTTTTGTGACAGTCACTGTTACAAATCTGTTACTTTCATCCTTATCAGGAAATTTATACCCAAGGTCACCTTTAGTCTTACATAGGTAACAAGATCATAAATCGGCTGATACAAATGTTCTATAGTTTATGTCATCATAGTTAATTTGAATTTAACTAGTGAGTTTTTGTACGACATCATAGTTTATGAAAGTTTTGCAGCAAAAGCTTAAAATTTGGGAAAAGTCAGAATCTTGTGTAACTTCTCTCAAGTATGAGATGTTGCTTCACAAAAATATATTATTTGCCGAATTCGTTTTCTATGGCATCGTGTTTGTATGTTGGAATAGACGTTAGATAGAATTATTCTTTTATTTGGATTGCAATTTACGGATTTGGAACTGTTGTTCATTTATTGTGAATATTGGGTGGTTAACAAAAAGATTGTCTACTAATGCTTTATTAGAGAGGAAAATGCACAATCGTTATTCGATATAAGGCGAAGATAATACTAATTGGTTTTACAATATTGCCGATAACAATAATATACTCTTTGTGTTAGAAAGCTTCATTCATGTCAATTAATATTGCTTGTTCTTTTTTAGAGGATGGATAGTTTCATACAGTTGTGGTAAATTATTTTTCATTGGTATTTGTGGATATTTGTGAATCGAGTTTATGTGATGATGATGTGGCATTTTGCGGGGTAAGGATTCGCTGATTTTACTGCTAATGTTGTTGTTTTGGCTTTTAAGATATGGGTTGATATTGTTTGATTGATTTTAATAGGGGATTTTACAGCTGTTAATTTTGAGGTGCTTAGTGGGTTTAGGCGAATCGATGGGCTTTTCAACGGATGTTTTTTTGAGAACATGGTTTTGTGTTTTGGGCTAACGCTCTGGTCGTTTTTGTTTGTACGCGTGCCTACGGTATTACAATAATAACTATATTTAATTCCGTATGTTGACTGCGTCGATTCTTGTAGCCAGTTCCAAATGTAAAATTGCTAAAATAGTTGTGTCCGGGATTATTTTAGGTACTACACTAATTGCTGTATAGGTTTTTTAGGTACCACATTAATTTTGTTCCTAATATTTTTCAGCGGTAACACACTATACTGACATTTTGTTTCCCATTTTAATGGACTAGGAGTACCGGTGATCTATTTAGAATTTAGAACATAGGTAGCTATGATTAAAAATGTTTTTTTACAGTTAATTTATTTTTTGTTTCTTCGCCATTAAAAATATTTTAAGTTAATAGAATTTGAAAAATTGTGATAAAATACAACTAGTTATGATACTAAAAAAACATATCAAAAATCAATTTATATAAAAAATGTATTATTCTATATAATCTATTATTGACTATTGGAATCAGGTATAGCGTATAAAATTAGACAATAATATGCTTATAGTAACATTTTAGATTTTTTAGTTTACTCAATCTATCATTATTTACATCAAACAAATTTTAAGTAACACGTATGATTGACAGTTGATTTTACTACGTAGAAAATTGGTAACATCACCTAAGAAATACACAAATCACTTAAAAATTGTGTACACAAAATCAAAGAAAAAGTGCTTTACTTTACGTGCGTTATTAAGTTATAAACATATTTATCAATAATTGAATATATTATATTCTCTCGATGAATATTTGATTTAATTTTAAAAAAGTGGGAACATAAATAAAAACATGTCAAAATGGCTGCAGACAACTTATTTATAAATTCACACAAATATATACGTATGAACAGTAAACCCTCGACATATTATAAGTGCCGTATTTCCGTTTACGATCTTAGGGATTTGGATAATCGAAGGCAGATTGACATGTACGATTTATGTAACGCAAAGACTTATTATACTCGTTTTAGAGTATAAATCACTTCATCGGGGTTCCACAAACCATTTTAAACAACCCCATTTTTACCTACCATCCCGTTAAATTCTCTGCTGCCTCTTATTTTTACCGCAAACTCAATTTTATCATTAAAAAAATTATTGCAGCGTATTCTTGTTGTGCATTGATTCAACATTATGTGCGGATAGTGACTTGTGTTACCTACTGTAGGTAACGTGGTAAGAACTTACTTACAAAACTGAAAATACTGAATTACTTAGATATTATATTTTACAGATCATCTTATAAACTTATGTGAAGTTGCTCCCCCCCCACTTTAACCAAGGAACTTCAAACCACTTTAGAAAAATTGCTATTTATTTGCTAGAATTTGTTATGGAGTTTTTATAATTTGTATGGTTTTGGTTTCCCCAGAAAACAATTTTTTTACTTGGGGAGAGGGACCTGATCTTATCCCCCCCCAATTTAACCCTGGAACATAGAATTTGCATGGCCCATCTTTATTCACCTACGCATTCGAACCTGGTATCAAACATTTATATTTAACAAGGATTTTAAATTAAGTATATTTATTATTCATTTTAGATTTTTTTCATTAATTTACATTTTTTAATAATCATTGATTTTTATTATTACATTTTTATTCATTTAAGTTAATTTATTATTATACACTTTTTTTTTATTAATTTAGGCATTTAATCCAATTAAGAATATTTTTTATTCAATTTAGATTTTTATGTAAATTAGATTTTTTTATTAATTGAGAATTTTTATTAAATTTGATTCCTTATTTAATAAAAACTATTTCTTATTCATTTTGATTTTTATTAATATTACATTTAGTAATTATAGTAATTTAGGTTCATTTATTAATATCGCGTTTTTTTAATAACTAAGGATTTTTATTTAATCAATAATATTTTTTATTCAAATTACATTTTGATTATTAAAATATAGACTTTTGTCCTCAACTTGACTTTTTAATGAAATAAGATTTTCAATCCATCATCTTTTCTTATTACAGTTGTATTGTTTTATTAAATATCAAATCATTTTTTTTTATTTATTCAATTTAGAATAATTTCTCAAACATAGATTTTTGTCTAATTAGAATAAAAAAAATTGAATAAATCTAGAAAAAAAGTTAAAAATAAAATCAAAATTTAATAAAAACTTAAATTAGTAAGTGTATAGTTTATAAAAAATATTCTTAATTGAATAAAAAAAACCTAAATGACTAAAAACAAAGTCTATAATTTATAAAAAAAAATATTTTTATTGAATAAAAATGCCAAAATTAACATAAAAAGTAAGTAAGTAAGTATGGCTACGAACGGAGTACCGGTTACGGGATCTAAGTGAGTCGAGGAGGTGATGTTTGGTGTTGGCTTTGGCAGTGGCAGTGCTAGTAGTCTCTATTTTATACTATCGACATAGATGGTTATAACATCAATTAATGACTTATCAAATTATAATTTTAATAATTAATATACAAAACGTCCATGAACTTGGCCCACCCTCTTAACGCAATCCACTGTAAATTATTGCCAATAAAAGCGAATCCTTAGTAATAGCAAGTTGGTTTTCAAAATTAACAAGTCAAGGTTCTTGCCAAAACTATGCAACACAATAGCTACTTAATACTTAACTTGTAATAGAAAATAAGTTCCCTAGTATTTATTTTTACTTTATACCAGTAACCAACGGTATTATTTATCACACATTTAGTTTTTCATAATTTTTTTTCCCCCGAAAAGCAGAGATTTATGAAATAATAATAACACTACTAGCCAGTAGCCACCAACTAATCATAAGGTGTGAACAATCCGTTTAGACTTCATATAATTATTTTCTTATTTGCTCTTTAGTAGTCTAGTAGGCACATAATTTTAAATAATATTATTTAATAATGAATAAGTCAATACATTCTGGAATAATGCACGTGAAAAGCATTATATTTATTTTTTGGCTTTGGTAGCTTGTTTTATTATATAAGAATAAAAATAAAACTTAAAGTGAATTGGTACGTTGATAAGTACCTTTTTATGTGAACAGTTCCCAAGTAAAAACAATTGTTTTCTGGGGAAAACAAAACCATGCAAATTACAATAACTCCATAGCAAATTTTAGCAAATAAATAGCAATTTTTCTAAATTGGGGGAGGAAACTTCACTTATAACTTTCTTATAAACATTGAATTAATTTCGGTAAATCTTAGCAGAATTGGTTAATGTGTATTCCTACAAATATTCCACAAATAATTATAATTACGAGTATTACCAGGAAATTATAAATTATTACTTTATTATAACACAGAATATGATTTATATATAAACACGCAATTATAGTCATTATTAAATCAATATAGCACAAAATCCAACATTCTATTTCTTAGAATTAACTCTTCAATGACATTATTTGACATGATTTCGATATTCAATAAACATGTCAATAACTAATAAGGCCAATCTATTTCGCATTTCCCCTTTCATGTTTGATCAATCGGCTAGTTGGACATAGCTATTATACCTACAACTATATAATCTGCCGATAATTTCCTATTAGGTAATGATATACAGTTTACACTTAGAGTGTCTCGTATGTTTATTCTTTAGTAATAATAATGTTTGTTTCATCATTATTTATTATCGGTATTCGAGATTCTTTATCAGTCATCTCTAAAACATTTGAACTCCAACTACAATGGACCATGGGTTTTTCGCTTATATAAAAATACCCATTTCTCATAGGTATCATCCCCAATATCGTTGTAAATCATAACATACCTATTACCAAGTGCTTATTTTTAGGTTTATACAGAATAATTCATAAATTTCCCTTCAACAATATATTTATTCAAATTATATTTTTTAATTTTTTTTATTACATTGCACAGTTAGTATTTATGTGCTGTTATATTTATAACTAATTAGATTTGTATGCACTTTAAAACGTTTACTGTGTTAAAAAACTCAAAAACGACTAGATTTTATAGACCAACATTTTCCAGAAATTCACCTTAATAATTTAAAGGAGAAATGAGTGATAGCCATTTATTAAAAAGAAGTTGGGATCGCCACATGTTATTCCTTCAATGGTACACAAAATCTATATAGGTACTTGAAAATCGTATGGTATTTAAGAATACTTTAAAATTTCCCAAATCATTTTCGCAATCCATTATTCAATCAGGGTGAGAAAATAATTGTGATCACCATTTTTAGTACCGATATCATGGTAAGAATAACCCATTATTGAACTGAAGACAAAAAAACAATATTATTACATATTGTCATGAAACAGCGGCCACGCGATCAAACTAGTCAGTCTATGCAAACTGCCAAATCTCCTAGCAGCATTGTGATTAGAGTAGGTGGGTTGGCAGCGTGTGAGTCTAGTGAAACTTTTCGGGTTATCATGTGCTCGTGTTTCACGTGTGTACATTGGTTATTGTAAAGCCGACAAACTATAACACCCGTGAATTTGACTTTGGAAACCTCCACCGTTGGTGTAGGTCTCTCTCGCTCACCCCTTAAATATATATGTATACCTTTCTCTCTCACTCTATATCCCGGAGATATATATATATATATATACACATGGAAGGAGGTCGAACAGTTTTTGGACAGAGTTTCTCTGCCTGCAAAATTAATGGGCAAAAACATTTTTGATATTATCACCGAATAAGCCGCCACAACCAGAGTGGCAGAGCTCGCGGGCTCAAGCATGGGTGGTGGAGGTGGAAGGCAGGCTGCCGGGTGACCGATGAAGATTGATAGACGCTCGGGGTAGACCTTTAACCCTGCAGAACCCCTTCTGCAGTACTGCTGCCGCCACTACCCCCTTAAACGTGGGATCAACCCAGCTATTTCTTCTTTTTTTTATATACGTTTTTTTTTTATCTCGTTATAATTTACAACTTTCTCGACACGAGGATTTGCGTTCGGCACTGCGGCGGCGTGGCGTCTCTTCGACCCTCTGATGAATAGCCGGGGCGCGTCAAGTTGTTAAGAACTTTACGCCTCACCACGTCCGCTACGTTCGTTAGTTTTTTTCTATCTTACCTGCCATTTACAGTTTTTAAAACCATCTTGCTGGTTTTCTTTTCCCGTCACTACCCGCCACCGTGGATAATATAATTTTAACACAATACGCAACAACGATAAAATTAATAACAATAAAAATAATAATCATAATAACAATAAGACAGCAGTAGTTGGTTAGTGGGGTTGGAGTGGAGATTGCAGTGAGTAGTAGACTACATTTATATAATTTAGATCACCTCTGAAAGCCGTCCAACTAATTTTTGACAGTATATGAATAATGAAAAATAGATGTAAAGGTACGCAAGATATGAAAAAAATTATTTTGACTTGGTTAAGTTCAATCAAATTTAGGTTTTACGTTAATAATTACATCACAAACTGTATTTTAAACTCAAAAAGTTTAAAGTTAATATAGATAAAAATAAAAATATAACATGGTTACTAAGAAGTAAATTCTTATTTTCTATTTTCATTTATGTTACATATAATGTATTGATTTTTGTGATACTTCCAGTAATTTTTTTATATAATATGCAAAAGCTAACTATTTTATTAAAATAAGCTATTGTAGTGGTTTATACTATCACGTGTTATTAGCACACGTCGGGTCGTTAAATTATTTGATCAAAAAATATTTTTTTTGTTTAAATAAACAAACAAAGCATGATTGAAAAAAAATAATTTTAGCTACATTTATAAATACTTATAAACATAATTTTAATCTGTTACTTTTAAAATACATTGGGTATATATAAGTAAGTTGTTACAAGCTTAAGTATTTCTAATTAAGTTATTAAGTCGTCTAGAAAATTAATTAATGAGTTGAATACTTAAAAAAAAAAAAATATTGATCATAACTTCAACATTTTTTAACTTGTTAAAACCCTGCTTTACGCAATTACGTGGATGTATGATTTTAGCAGATGAGGAACCTAAAAATGAATTCTTACATTTTATATAAGTTAGTAGGTACTATAAATATTAGTAACGCATGAGTTAAATAGTAAAATATTTTTTTTTCTATTCCTACGTGATTGATGCACTTTTAATGGTGTTGTAGTACAGGCTATCACACACCTACAAAATTCTATGCGATTTTTTTCCCCATCATTTTGTTGGTATAATACGGTGAGCTTGATTGAGTACGTGTACAAGTGGATAGGTATATGAATTAAAAATACTTACTTTTTCTATATGTTTTAAATACATAAACTTGTTACTTGTAAACGAACGGTTGTGATCGAGTGGAACTACGAATTAATTGTTTTTACAGTAATTTTTTATTGTGCCAGTCATCATTTTTTGGTTGAGTAAGAATAGGTTAAATTTCTATTTTGGGGATGATTTCTTAAAGAATATTGAATCTAGAATCTAAATTGAATACATAGATTTCTCAGTACTTTTCAAATTAATTTCGAAAAATAAAATAGGGATAAACGGCAATGTTTACGGCATCATAATTTTTGACAATATTGATTTTGTAGTTTTGTTGTAATTAAACATCAATAATTGATTAATACATTTTTACCAAATATCTATATTAGTACTCAATAGGTATGATACAATTTTTCAAATATCTTGGTTCTTTCTGAGTTATGAAAAATAACAAAAATACAACAGCTTTTTATAAGCGTTTCAATGCTAAATAAATTGGATTTTTAATGTTAAAAAGGGACTATGGCCCTTATTACTTTATAGGTTTGAGTTAAGGTTTTGGATCACAAAAATTTAAAGATTGTTCTTTTCGGTTCGGGTCTTGGGTTGCAATGAATTTTGGATCGGGTTCCATTTTCGGAAAATACCGATTTAAACCCTTTACACAAGACTTTTGATTTTTGATTTATATTTAAGAGTTAAGCACTGTATATAAAACGTCTCATTGTATCAACAATTTTTATCTAATGACATATATTTGTATTTAAGTGACGTAAAAAATTATTATAGTATAGTATAATATTATTTTGGATACAAATACTAAAATAATTATATATTGATGATAGTTGAAATTATTATTAATTTACAATATAATATGTATTATAAGTATAATGTATTATTATGTACCCAATATTCTTTTATTATTGACTTATTTGATCTAAGTTAATCTTTTTTGATATTTTTTTTTAAATAATAAATTTGGTCAAACTAATAACAGGCCATCCATGTTTATAGATTGCATGTTACATCTAAAGTTGTAGGGTGACAATATCAAATTTAACCCCGAAAAAAGGCGCTCGACACTAAGTGAATTTGATTTATATTGTCTGAACGAAAAACACCATTTGAGCAATTTCATAATTGTATCGATATTCTCATTTCATTGACTTCCAGTAACGATGTAGAAATGTAGAATATTATCTTAACAGAATAGTGCATATATATACAATTATAAAGGAATTTTTATTATTTCTAAAAATAATAATGAAATGTTATTGTGTCCTCCCATATTTATTTTATAGCACCTACCTGCAATTTACATAAATTTTGAAACAATAAACTAACCTACCACCGGCACCGGGCTTGTTATTGATTACGTTAAAATTGGAATTTATATTATTTTGTTTTACGACAAGTCTGTATATTACACGCATCATTTTTATTATTTATATACTTTTACAGTTGCACAATTTTATAATTTATACTAATATTCATGATAAATACATAACATTTTTATTGGGGTTTCAGTCCTTTGATTTTCAAAAGTTTTAGGTCCAAACCCGGTCTTTTTCGGTACAGTTTTAGGTTAAACAATAAATAATAGTGATAATTGTTATTTTATTTTAATTAAAAAAATATTAACTGTGGTTACTTAAAACATTCCCGTGTCACTTAAAATATCATTTACCATACTCAATGATATTTTCAAAACTTTTAGAAGAATTTTAGAAATTTTAAGCCTTTAAAAGATTATAGTATTATTTTAAACGTTTAGTGTGGCAAAAAAAAATTCTTTGAGTTCGAATTTTTTCCTCCAAGTTTTTACTGGTATTAATAATTGCACCCCTACTCTTTCAAATTGTTCTCTAAGAAACATTAACATCTATTTTAAATGTGATTTTTTTTATGCTTTTTAATATTCTCATTTGTTTAGTTTTACTATGTAATTAAGGTAAAATCTTTCTGAAATCGCATATCGTGCAACTGTAAGTATCCATGATCATTAAAGTATGGCTATAAAAGTTAAAACAGCAGCTTAACTATTATTGAGTGAAACGGAATCATCTTATAAATTTGAAACAAATTGACTTAAATTTCTTTTTATTTATCTAGAATAAATTATTTTTGATAGTCAGGCTTTTGAATAAATCCATTGCATTTTAAATATATTATATTTACATTTATGTTCGTCAAAGACAAAATCACTGATTTTTTGAAATTCAAATTAAGAGCTTAATTTATGGCATGACATCTAGACTTTACCTTACTTTTATTTAAATATACCATAGAACATGCATTTTTCGTGTTTATGGTTAAAATATGCAATTATATGCATAATACCTAAAATTCCAGGCAAGTCGTTTTTCTGTGTGGTAGGTGTCAAATGAACCTTTTCATTGAGTATGTCAGTATAATAGATGTTTTATATTTTAATTCAATGATAAATTATTGTATACAACGCAAAACCATTCTGTGAGCAGAAACTGCAGTCACCAATATTTCTAAGGTTGTTTATTATACATTTATATTGCTATTCCTAAGTACCTAATTTATTTTTGAATTTATAATAAATAGAGAACTAGAATGCGGATCTATAATATGCACCATAAATCAGCCAATTATGCAATATAAATTCTTAAAGAAGCATAAAAATAGTATGCTCTAAAAAGTTCGAATACAGACACGAAATATATAAATATATATAAAAAAAACATTTATTTTTGTATAAGTTATATATAATAATCATAAAAATTGCATGTTAATGTATAATGTTCCGAGATCTAAATTCGATATTTATAGACAAATTATAACAATTGTTGTTACATTTCAATCATAATTTTTGGGTAGTAGAAATTTGCAGTTAAAATCGTAAGACATCAAAAGGCCTAAATATGCAAAAATATGCGCTTTAAAGTTTCAAATTTCCAATCTCTATTTTATGAAACAATTGTGGTGCTTACTTAGCATATCATACGACCAACCGAATAAATATGCGATTTCATTTGACTCCGTGCTCAAGAAATACAGTAAGTTCAACTTATTTTTGCAAAAAACAAATCACGTATAATATTATAATATATTAATATCTATCATTATATCTTACGTGTGAATAGATTCGTAATGATAGAAATATTTATACACATTTATTTAAATAAATAATTTTAAAAAATCTTTGTATATAGTAACTAGTATAGGTATGACTACGTCGGTGTGTACTAGTTGCGGTCATAATCAAAAATTACATACTAGTTGCGGTCACCCCTCAAAAAGGTTACATACTAGTTGCGGTCATTCAAATAATAATAACTAAGTATACTAAATAATATAATAAAATATAGTTTATATGATAATTAAATATGAAATTAATATTTCGTTTATTTATTGAATTTAGAAAAATGTATTAATCAACATTTTCCTTCCCATTTATATCGAAAAGATAAAAGACTTAGGACTGTCTACACTATTATTTTTTGTGTAGGTATGGTTAAAAATGTTTATATTACGTGGTTAAACTTGTGTCAAAATATAGTATATAATAGTAAACTTGTGTCAAAGTATAATGTTTAATAGTATAATAATAATAATTTTAAATTTTAAAATTTTGTAGGTATAAATTTAAAGGAAATTTTATTTATAAACTTTACAGATAAGTAGTGGTGTTCACACATATATACACTGTGTGCATTATATACAACTATGATAAGCTATAACCGCAACTAAGATATTACCTAAATTGGTGTGACCGCAACTGTTATATCTGTTTATCTCAAAAATCGTCATGACCGCAACTAGTATGCAGCCGACTACGTAATGGCTGAAATGTTTTAATACAATACTAATGAAATTGTTTGAATTTCATCATAATATTCATTAAAAAATCAATTTTTGTCAACATTTTAACTTCAAAGCTTATGCAAATAACAATAACTATGTATTTTCAAAGGTTTTTAATAAGTAATGATGAAACCTTATGAGGAAGCTTTTTGACCAAACATATAAATTTGAAAAAAAAACTAAGAAAAGCTAAACATTTCGAATACTTATAAAAAGCTTAAAATGATTCTAAATATTTTTAAAATATCATTAAATAGAGGAAATGTAATTTAAATAAAAATATAATGTTCATGTTTTTACGATTAATGTTTTAGGTGAAAATATAAATAATCACCAAATGTTCGTATTAACATTATCTACATGGTATACTTTTATAAATATTATGAATCTGTGTTATTTATAGACATTTGTTTCTTTGAAATATTATGTCGATAAAAATTGTTCACTTGATCAAAAAGCTTGAAAATTTAATACTATAAGGTTCCTCCAACTCGTTATTATATTATAGCTACTTAAAAATATTAAAGATGCACATGCACGATTTTCTTGCATAGACATTTGAATTTCAAATTTTGACAGAATTGAATATTCAAACAAAGATTAAAGATATTAGCTATTTAGTTGTAAACCAAAAATATTTCTGGGGATTTGCAATGTTTACGTATGTTATTATATTTTACTGAACGCAATTTCATTTTCACAATATTCTGAAGGATTTTAATATACTGCCTATTTATAATTCATACAGTACCTATTTCTTCATTAAAATAAATTACTGTAGCAACGAATAGCAATAAAAATACATACTTGTATGGTTAGTCTATAGGCGACAGACCGTCTGCACTCTGGATCGTTTTTTTGTATGCAATGATTTATCACTGAACTCAAATTAAACACATACATTACTGTGACGTTCTCAATGACGATGTACACCCTCTATTCCCACTGTACAGCATATTGGTTACTGGTTAACTACTTCCCCCTTGTTTATATTGTTTTCCAAATTATTTTGATTAGTTCTAGCAGTTTTAATGATCGAAAAAGTGACGACAGACAAAAATAAACACTCAAAAACATGCATCCATTAAAAAAAATTATGTATTCATCAATCCGCTCAGAATCTAAAATAGACGAATAGTACAAATCCATAGACACTAACACATAATATAACATATTTTAATAGGACGCTGCAATAAAAATATTATGTTAGGTACCCACCTACAAATTTGACAATGTATATTATTATAAATTTTTTTTATTTTTTTTTATTTAGAAATACGCCTCAACTGCCAGGGTTATTGGCGTTTAAGATATACATGTTACAGTTTAATTATAATTTACTTAATGATACTAGAGCATAAAGAAGAAGAAAAAAAAAAGTATATAAGATAATTATATGATACAAATTAATATATAATAATAATGAATTGTATGTGGTATGTTTATATTATAAATTCTAGCACTAGCCAAAAGATAAAAATACAAGATTAGACAATTGCGTTATGAACATTATTCCACCTAGGACAACTGTACATTTCAAGTACAACTAAAAATGTATTTATGCGGCACTTTGCTGAAGAAGTGTTTGATAATGCATCATCAAATCAAAACAATTGAAGAACACTGGGTTATGGTGTGTCGTGTGTGTTTTGTTTGCACGGCCATAAGGTTTGGTACATACTCAACGTCGTGCCAGAAGACGTAACAATAGACTACAATAAATTTTAAAAAAATAAAATAAAATATTCTGTTAAACCTAAGTAAATTATGTATGAGTATATTTAGTAGTAATGGTGCATTTGTATTATTGATATAAGTTATCTTATATTTAGTAATATACGTACTGCGTAGAGGTATTCGCCTAATCTAACCTAACGTGGTATGACCACGTGTCTGACGAACTATTAAATATATAATAATTTTATGTATCAGGTAACCAGTAATCGCATTTAGCATTGTAAAAAAGTTACGATTACTCGTTAAATAAACAATAAGAAATTTAATTCAATTTTCAAAACTCTACTAACTTTTATTCACATAAAATATTATAGGTTTTAGTTGAATCGATATATTGCAGTTTATCCCAAACAAAGCATTTGTATATTTTGCATCCAATTTATGAAATAGGCAAAAAGTACAGATCTGCCGTCTAGTACTGTTTGCATAAATCGTCTTTGCTATTAAAGAATGGGGAAAAAAGGGGTTAATATCTCCATCTGGGTAATTACACACTTAGGATATAACAATTAACCTATTTAATTTATATTCATAAAGAGAGCCTCTTCGTGATAGTCCTTAAAAATAGTATAGTTTTTTTTTTTTTTGATGATTTAAAACGTTGAAAAATACAAAATTTCACTAAAACCCTTTTTAATTTAAAAGTATAATATATTTTTTAAATTAAGTTTTTATAGACTTTTAAATTTCTAATATAAGTAATTCTGTGTACCTATACTACTGTGTATACAATACATTAACACCTATCGTTCAACTAGTAGGTAATAATAAATTAAAGTGAATAATTTTTTTTTTGTAAAATTCAGTTTCATTCATTTGGTGGATTAATCAACTCGTCATTTTCATTTTGAGTAAAATAATGTTTCGAAAAATTGTTTTAACATTACCATTAAAATACACATAGTTGAGCTTGCTTATAAAATAATATGTATTGTATATATTGTCTATATTGCTATGCAATGAAATGCTGTATGTCACAAACAATATTATTGTTATTTTTAATCAGATGTACATAATTTAATATATGATTTAAGCTCACTGAATATCGTGATATTAATTAATTATTAATTTAGCCACATACTTTGTAATACAATTATGTGTTTGATATTTGATGAACAACAAGAAGCAATTCATTAATTTTAGCATTTTTTTGTATTGTCATTAACTAACTGTCTCCACATAGGTTACTGGGTGGTTGTTTAGTAGGTTTTTAACTGTGGGAGAAGGTATGGTTAGTTTATAACACATGCATGTACTTAGAACGTAAATGGCCATCCATCCGAGAACTACTGGCACTGGTCGGTGCTGGCAGTCAGAGCACATTTATGGATAAAGCTAGACACCGCATCACACCAGGCCACTTTCAGTATTTTATAACCGTATTTACTGTTTAATACAATACTTTGTTAAATTTTGGTATGTCTGCAGAATAATAGATAGTACATTCACTATTGCAGTAGACATTTTGAACATAATATAATTTCGCTACAAGACGTATTAAATTCAAAAGAATTATCTCGGTAAAATTAAATTTATTTTAGATATTGTACCTATACGTACCGTACACACACGGGCTAAAAAGCTTAGTAAATTATTCTCTATATATTTTCTAGTGTCCAAATGCGTAGCCAGATTAGGTGCGTTTTAATATTAATGCATTTGACATCTTAATGCTGAAGTTATGACATCTGCATAGCTCTAAAGAATAGTTTATGTACGGCACAATAATAGGTAATTTTATTCCCAGTCTCGGAGTCACGGATAAACCACAGTTTACCATGAAACATCCATATCATCCCCACAAGTGTTGTCTCTGCAATAAATGGAAATTATCCGGTAACAATAAGTGTACGAATTAATGCAGCTAAAGATGGCAATTTGTATACGCGCCGGTATTCGAATTAAAATAAAGGACGAACGCGTAAATGCATAATATTATTACAGTCGGCCCGAAATCGTAATAAATAGCGGTTTTTCAGGATAAGCGATTCGGCGCGCGTCGTATATTTTACGTCGTTTTCCGTTTTAAAGTGATATTAGTGCCGAGATTATAAAAATGTCCTAAGGATTGGATATAATGCTCGCAATAAGTAAAAAATACTGCACCAGCAGCAGCAGCAACCATCATGTAACTGAATACATCGTTTAAATGTGTATAATATACGATATATATATATAAGTCCTTTTATTATAGTTATTCCGAGTTTTTTGTTTGTTATTTATTCATTTTTATATGTATACATAATAATATTATATACTTTGGTTACAAAAACGAGTATCCTCGGAGCGCGGCGCGATGGGAGCAATAAATTACACTGATTTATAATTAATACGAGATGGAAATGTACGGAGAGGCTGAGAGGGGTAGAGAGGGAAATTTTTTTCCAAAACCTCGGTTCCAATTTCTCGTTTTCACTTTTTCCGGCACAAGAGATATTTATTTCGTTTTTCATGCTCCCTTATTTTATTTCTTTTCGCACGTCGGAAAACCAGTATTCGTCCATCGTTATTATGTATAGGTGGCACGGCAGACATCTGAACCCGCGATATTTATCGCCCCCCACCGATTTAAGTATATACCTACCGTTTAAGTAGCGCCAACCGTTTTTATTATTTTTGTAAACGTCCAGCCAAAGGGTGAAAAAAAAAAAATAGGAAAAAAAGTCGTCTCGAAAAACTATGTTTATAAGTATATGGGTATTATTATATATGCAACCGTGGCCCGCGGAATATAGCTGCCGTGAGATACAGCGACGGCGGCGGATACCCGGTAACCGTTTATCAAATTGAAATTCGGCGACGCACGTCCCAGCGTATTTTCCGCGCCCAGGGGGATTGAATTTTTCCGCCTTTCGCGCGTACCCCTCTTACCAACCGGAAACCGACCGCTCCACCGTTATGCCAGGAACCCCGGACGTTATCCCTTCACCACGACCGACCCGGCGTTTCCGCCCTCGTCAGCCTGTGAACCACCACAAATCCTCCTCCACCTCACTACCATTCGCGTGCTTGTGCACACACACACACACACACACACACACACACACATAGACACACACACACACACACACACACACACACACACACACACACACACCGTCCACGTGTATATACTATATACATAGCCAATTGCTCGGTTCCGGCCGCCACCACCGCCACAGGGACTTTCGGACGAGGTTTTATCTAGAAATTGTGTTGTCAGTGCGAGTTTTCGGCCCGTGATGAATGGACCCTCAAGGCTAACCGTAATTTTTATACCGCCCTCTCTCCCTCTCCCCGTCTCCCCGTCACCTCCTCACTCTTTCTTTCACTTGTGCGTCTCTCACCAGCCGCCCCCACGTCCGAATCGTATACGGTGTATGTACCGTCCAAGTGCACCCCGCCCCCCCGCACCTATCACGTCGTTGCGAAATCCATTTCGCCCTCTACACGTAGGGTTCCTCACACACGCGCGCACAAACACAAACAAACGGTACCCCGTGTCCGACTCTTGAATATTTTCAAATAAATTTTATATACGCCCGCACGCGGCCATATAATATTCACTGTACCGTTTATGTGACGCACGGCCGCCGGTATACTCTATCCTCGCCCCGCAGTCCTTCATCGACGGTTAGATGGCGACGGCCTGGAACAATGGACCTTATCGGAAGTCCAGCCGTTCGATAGATTAAAGACGTCATTCACTCATATGCAGTCATAACTTTAAGGCCAGAGTTCACAGGGTGGGCCACTGGAATATAGCCAACTATAAGTAGACATAACTCTATTTTTTCCCTATCCCAGTAGTGGCCCACCTTTTACCTAAAAACAACATAGAATAATAGTAAAATATCCAAAATAAGAAATGAGTAATTCGCATAAAATGTGAGACGACTTGTGGACACTACTAACCAAATTTGTGAGACGTTACTGAAAAAAATAACTTACCAGTTACCACCACATAATTAAAAATACATTAGATAAAATACAATTATAGTTTATGAACTGGCGCCCTCAAACACGTGTTGTAGGAACCTATCGAATTGGGTACCGAATTGGGTACCTAATGTATATCTTATTTATGCAACAATAATATAACGTGCGCCTTGCTCTCCAACAAGTGACAATTATTATACTTACCACTACTATTACGTCAATTCAGTATAATTTATATATTGTATACTGTAATACTGTATACATTATAAACGGGTACGTGTACTTAAGTATTTAGTGTACTGCCATTGCCTCGGGCTTCGGTTACTTAGTTTTCAATTTTATCATCTCCGCTTTGTGATGGAAATTCGAATGTGAACACGTCATCCAGTATATATAGTGTACATAAGTAGGATAATGTATGCATTCATAAATATATGTATTTGTGCGTGAGTGTGTGTGTGTGTGTGTGTAAGAGCGCAAAGTGTTCCTGTGGAAAACGATTCGTCAGTACACAACTCAGTGGTTTTTTTTTTCACTT
This sequence comes from Myzus persicae, assembly GCF_001856785.1. Classification (NCBI taxonomy): domain Eukaryota; kingdom Metazoa; phylum Arthropoda; class Insecta; order Hemiptera; family Aphididae; genus Myzus; species Myzus persicae. Next base: position 1,718,109 of record NW_019103602.1, read on the forward strand.
TTTCCCGACATCATTTTTTATTATCATTATTACTATTTTTTTTAATGTAATCCATAAATGCCGATCTTTGTGTCCATCATTTGAATAATTTTCTTTTCTTCCTCTTGTGTTATTTTTTCTACTCCGATAATAATAGTGAATGAAAAAACAAGAATCAACGTCGTGATATCGCTCCCCTAAATATACAACCGAGTATTAAACCCCACGATTTCATTAAAAATAAATCATAATATTATAACTTTAAAGAGACAAAAATACATGAGACGTATTTAAAACAGTTAATGAACTAATACTGATGTGCTCATAAAAATTTCTCACTATAATAAAAACATTAAAAATATTACGGATAGGATTCAATAATATTACATTGATTGGTGTCATCCAATAAAGTTGAACATAGTTGTGTGCATTTTGCGTTTATTTACATGAGCATATTATTATGTATAATTTTTATAAACTAACCAATACAGTTAGAAAAGTTAGAAAGTTATTATAAATATTATAATGTTTACTGTTTTAATAATAGCTGGTTTTAAGCAATCTGTAATAGTAAATATCGTCTACGATATCACCTACATATTTATGTATTTTTGTTTTCATATTTAATACAATGTCGTACAAAAAATACTGATTACATTTACATTGAAATTAGAAAATTATATTTGTTTCATATTTTTTTTTTAATTTTCACACCAGAAAATAATTTGATAAATATTTTTCATAACGTGTTTATTTTTATAATGCCCAAAATGACCGTAATTATTTTTACATCGCTCACATATTATAGGAGAGACCAAAACATTGTATTATGATCAGTAGCGTTGAGTGGCCTTGTCAAAGGTATAAGAAATTACTAAATAAATATTTAAAAGATTTATAAATCTTCTCGTGGAATATAAAACAATCACAACAATAAACTATGAAATTGTGCTTGCGCTTGATTTCTACTCATAAAGTTCCTGGCATTGATTGTATTTTAGCCGTTGGTAAAAACATAAAATTATTTTTTTTTAAGCTTTTAAAAAACACTTTATTAAGTGCCTATGTGATTTATTTACCATTAAACTATAGTCGTTCAGAATATTTATTTTTTTGAATGCCACGATTTATCATCACACACCTCTGACGCACGTGACCTAATTGTTTGCTCCGCGTGTAAAGGATGTCCGGCTATTTTTAATAAAATTATACATGTTTATTTAGAGCAAAAAATATAAGCACGAAACTGGGAGACGAGTTTTAATTAGTTTGAGTTTCAAAATTTTTTTAACAATATGAAATGTGATCATTATATTTAGTGGAAGGTTAGTATGTAGTTCAGAATATGGTTATTATACTGCACTTTTTTCGCTGAAATTTAAAACTAGGTATAAGTCAATATAATAATATAATGTTTACACTTATTTTAATTTTTGTTTTATTAGTATGACTAATATCTTGTAGTGAAGTTTTAATGAAATAATCATTTGAGTAATCACATATTATCATATCGCGTGCACTCTGAAGATTAGATAGTTTCGATTGTGTTCACTTTGTGTGTTTAGAATAACCAAACTGACGTTTTGACATCCCACAACTTTCATGAATGTCGAACATTGTGCGTTCACTATTATTTTTTTAAACTAACGATGTGAAACTTGATCGTTCTTGACCTGACTATAGGGCTATGCCAGAGTTTTTCTTGGAAAATAAGAAACGAATCTATACCATTTGGTTTATTGAATATAATGACATACAACACATAACTTTTTTAAATATGTATGACATTTTTAGTTGTTATTATAAATTATAAACATAATTGCATGACAATATACAGTGCAATAAAATGAAATAAATAAATACTGAAAACATTTTAATTTGATCTGTTTATTGTTGGTTTTTTTTTATAAATTGCTATATTAAAATCACAATTTCTTAAAAATAAAATTATCATTATTGTTACTAATTATATCATTATCATTCATAAAATTAATTCGATTTTCCTAATATAATAATATTATATTAATATACACTACTACTCACACATTTTTATCAAAATTGTATTTATTAATTTATTATCTTACATTGATTTATTACAACAAATTAAATTTTTGATGTAACAGCAAAACAGACATAAAAATATAGTGTACCTAAATTGCCTATATAAAACGCCGTGCGACCATCATTTAAAAAAAATTTAATTCCTACGTCTATGTAGTAATAGTGTCAATTATAATATTGGCATTTTATTATTGTTCTTTGAATCAATGACCCATGAACTTGTTTTTCTCTCAGTAAGACATTATTAGCTACTCTCTCTTTATTGAGGTTCAATTTTGATGTAATAATAAGTAGGTGCCAAAATATGAACATTTAAATATACACGATAAAACATAAAAAACAGTTATTTTTTTAAAATTATTAACTTTTTGTTAAAAGATACACCTAAAGTCATATTTTTCAAAGAATGGTTTTAATAATATTTAATATTAATTAATATTTTTTAGTTCTTAGTGGGTTAACATTTTTATGGCATACATTTTAAGTAAAATTACTTGATGCGTATAAAACTCTATTGAAATAAAAAAATTAAATTGTCAGTAGCATGACAACTGTAATGCATGCGATTGAAATATTGTATAGATAAAATAAAATCCATAAAAGATATTTAATTATTTATACCTAATTAAAAGTATTTGTACAAGTATATTAGTATATAGTGTTAAAATGTTTAATTGTGTTTATTTAATAATGATTGACGAAACATCAGGTAAATCTGAAATAAATATTTTTAGTGACTCAAGAAAAAAATATTCTTGTAATTTGAATGTTACAATTAATGTAGTTACGATAAGAACAATATTCAAATGAAAAGATAGTAAGACATATTTGTATAATCCTACCAATACATTGTAGTTAAATTTAATTATATCTTCATCAAATCAAACAGAAAAATACTAATAACATATTACTCTTTTATATCATTAAATATATTTTATACTCAAAACATAGAAGCTTTTGAATTAGTTTTTTCTTCTGAGATATTGTAAAATGTATATTGATTACCTATCATTATAGTTGTAATGAATTTTTGGTAATTATTAGCTTATTAAAATAAAGTATTTATATAACTACTCAAAATATATAACTATTTTTTTATTTTATGTATTTTGATACTACTCATCTGTTGTGCTGACCCTGTTACTCCATTAAGTGAACTATATGGTGTGCTGAACTTATTTTGATTCTGTCAATGACATGAAACAATTCAACTATGGCAGCTTGTGAGCATAGTTTTATGGTTCAAATTTATTTGCAGGTAAAACATTGTGTTTTAATAGTTCTCCGAGCTTCATTATATGAGAATGGATGTAATGAGTATGACCCTATACGGTTATACTTAGTATACTCGTTACTCGTATTTTATCATTTAATATTAAATTATAGTGTCTGGTTTCAACAGTTTATTGTATATTGCTTTCTCTGTCTACTACGTATTGTTTTGCATTGTATTGGTTCTTTATATCATGTTAAGTTACCCCTCTTTTTTTACATTATACCCTACTTGCATTTTGACACATTTTGGACAATATTTTGTTGAAATAATTGTGGTTTCTGACACTTGTTGTGATTTAATTTGTGTCGATTATAGATCATACAGCATATAATTGTTATATTGTGATGACAATCTAGCTAGCTATGTAATGTATAAATATTGTTTACTACTAGAAAAATTCTCTGAAACCAAAAATAACTTTTTTACATTGCTCCAGTTCTACTCCTCGAGATAATCCAACAATTTTGTTTTTTAAGTTAAAAAAAAAATTAAAACCTGAAAATGTTTATATTCTAATGAAAAACATAGAAACAAATCCACTAAAAATGATTAATTGAAAAATGAAATTCTATTATACATTCACCTGACTAAATTTGATTCTTTTCAGAACATTGACTAACCAGTCAGAAGTATCTATATAAACCACTGCAATTAAAATTATTATAATTACAGCTTAATTAAATAAATTGAAATATTTAATTAATACATTTGGGTAAAAAAAAAATAATATTTTTGAAGAATATACATTTAGTTTGTATATCTAGAAAAATAGCTTACTCATTTTTATATATATACTTCTCTTTATAGCTACCATTGTGTTACAACTGTAAATAGGTACATTCAATTTTGGTTTTTGAATCAACACAGTTTATCATTTGAAATTTTCATAAGAATAAATGTTCACTATGGTGTTAAAAAATGATATTGTATATTGTATGGTATATTTTATAAAAATATAATAAAATAAAAATAAAAGTTTGAAAGAGTTATTTTAACTTAACTGGTAGAATTTATTTAATATGTGCCACGGGACACAAACTTTTATTCAATTTGTCACATCTGACGTTTTTTTAAAATGAGTTTTTCATAAGAAGTCTAAACACCGTGGGTACAGATGATACAGATGAGTTCAAAGTGAATTTGGATTTTTTTAAATAGGTTTTCATTTCTTATTTTCTGAGGATAAAAGCTGAAGTTAAAACGACTGCAGTACGAAGCAGTAATAAATTGGTTGCCGCCCTGTGGAACATCTATTATACCGGTGTTGTATCTATATACCATTTTCGGAGTATTTATTCGCATTTATTTTTTAATCGAAAATGAAAAGTTTTTATTTCCCAAAATCAAGTACGTGGCAGGTGCGTTGTATTGTAAATGAGTGTACCTATTCACATTATTCCAAATCGATTGTCCCGGCAGTTTTGTGGGTGAAAGTTTTCCTTTATTTTTGTTTCTCGGTCAGTTATACGCTTGAATGGATTACTAAATTGGATCTGTGGGATAATGTCGTAAGTAGAGATATTCGACGGTGGTGTTTAGCAGCGTTAAGTTGAGGGGTCGACTTACCGCCATGGTGGAATAACTTGTTAAACAGGAGTCGAATGAGGGCGCGTCGTATTATCGAGTAAAAAATGTTCTATCGTTTTGGAAAAACTATTGTTTCGTTGGTTTTTTATGTCTCATCTAACAGCGGGTGCTAAATGTAGTAGTACCAGAACAAGTCTGCTTTCAGACGTTTTTAATTTGAAAGATAATCATAATATAACTAGATACTATAATTATTAACATTTATAAAGTATTAATACGTAATTAATCTTAAACAAAAAACATATTACACTAGTACATACCTGCATAAACTGAAAGTTGGAACAAACTATATTATAGTTTAAGAACTGCATTCTTGTAAAAGTTGATGAAAATGTTTGTTGAATAATTTAAGTTAAATAAAACTGAAAGTTGTCAATACAAACCACTGTTATAAATTATAATAAACTTGAAAGGTAAAGTGTATTATTAGCTCGTGTTATATTTATAAAATTACTTAACCCTGGAAAATTGATTTAACCATGGGCATACCCTAAAACACTATTTGTATTCCCTTGTCTGTGTATTGATGACGGCTATCCTTCATAATTTCGAACATCGTGTATAGGTGCTCGTACATGCCACCACGAACCTTGGTCGGAAGCACACAGCCGTAGACTTTTTATTTCCGTCCGCGAGAAACAATACTAGGCGACGTCATTATTTTATTCATACTTCCAGAAGTTTGTTCATCGGTCGACGAGTGGCCCAAACGTCACACGAATAATCGAAAATTCTGCTTAGCATCTTCTAAGAAAGCGGTAATAAAGGGGATCAATTTAATGTAAGACGCTCAATATTTTAAACCATTTAAGTTTTTTAAATATAGATTTTTACAATTTAAAGTCTTTAAGTAACAACATTTTTCACTATTCGATATCGTTATCGTTTAAATATAATTTTTTACCTATAATATTAATGACAACATGCACTTTTAAATTCTTGTTTCGAAGGAAAATATTTTTAAGAGTCCTTAGATGAATAAAAATCGAATTTTAGAAGAGACATTTATGAACTATTAGTAGAGCTTCACATTTTAAAAAACTGAAAATAGATGATAATTTTTTATATAGATTTTGCAAACAAAATTTTTAAAGTTACCTATGTACCACTTATTTTGTTAGTTAAACATACAAAACTCAACGACAATAAAGTTTTACAACAATATAGTATGTATATTATCAGTATCGTTATTATAATAATTACACAGTTTTTGTTCTTATTACCAAAAACGAATTTTTAATACTATTATTACAAAGTACGAAGTGTTAACGTGGTTACAGCTTATGTCTTCTTCAACCGGTATTCGTGTATTAAACTCTTGCACAAAAAAGAAAAGAAAAAATTGAAAAATGTTAGTGCTTATACTTTTCAATGTTGCTGAGAATTTCAATGAACATTTTCAAGCTTACAGTTTATGTTGTTAGTATTTACAGATTTGATGAGCCGGTGAAGCAGTACAGGGTTGTTTCGCAAAATGTCGATCCACTACTACTACACCCATCTAAACTTTCAATGTTTTTAACTAATAAACTACTAATTTGAAACTTGATTGTTGTATATAGAAGTACTCGGAATAATATTTTGCTTAATAATATGAAATTAAATATGCATGTTGCTGTCATTCAAAAGAGTAAAAACTTAAAAATAGATAACAATAACAAGTAGAAATAAATATATTTGTTTTCCAACAATGTTGATTTGTGAAAAAATATGCAAAAGAAATATTTTCCAAAACGTCTTTTCTAAAATAACTAGTGACTTACGTTAGATGGATTGTTCTTTTTACAACTTACTTTTTTTAAAATAAACGAATAACTATAGTGACTTTTATAACGTTGCCACTTTGGTTTTGTTGCCTTTATATCTCGAGCGAAACTATTCTTATATCCCTTTTTCGACGAGGCGTCGGGTAAAATATTAGGAATAATAAGTACCTTGGCATATATATAGTATACACTTAGAAACAATTGATGAAAAAGCACGATCTCTAGACTCCCGTTGTCGAATCATTTGTTTGAATTATCGTTGGGATTTGTTTTGATCATGATATGAATAATGAATTTTGTCGTATTGAAATTAATTTTGCTTACCACAGTTGACTGTATAATTGCGCTTGCTCGTAATCAAAGAGAAATAATAATAATAAAAACTAATTACACCCATTTTAAATAAAAACTATAAAAACGTACTGTCCAATTGTTTACAAACGAGTACCCACATTATTATTCAGTTTATCGATACAAAAACTACACATATGTAGGTACTAGTGTGTATTTAAATATTTATAGATCATTAAAACAATGTAAAGCATTTTTTTAACTGTTAAAGAGGGTTTATAAAAGGTTTTGACTTCCAAGTATTGTAAATAGTTGTTATTTAAGCCTGCATTCATTTACAGACTACAAAGCAACACACATTTTTATGTTTTTGTAGAAATAGTAATGGTAAAATTCCTAGAAATTATTAATATTTAATGAGTTGCTTTATATTTAAATAGTGTGAAATTCACCACACGACTTTGGAACTTTAATTGCACTTTTGGGGGTATCTACCTACACTAAAGATGTTTTAAAATATATTTCAAGCAAACATGATTTGTGAATCTATTTTCTTAAAAAACAAGCTGTTTTAATAAATAGTATTTAAATTTTTATGATACCAGTAAAATTATACACCACAGAATACTTGTAACTTAATTTCTTCTTTATTATACTTTGTTTTTTTATAAATAATTGTTTAAAGTATAGAGTTAGAATATAAAATAATGAATGGATGATTTTTGACAGAACTTAGTTTCTATCAATGTTTGCACTTTGTTCTGTAATAATAAATGTTAACTCGTTTGTATACATATGATAATACAGAGTGATTATTTTATCATGAACAAAGTGTATTTAAAAAAAATTATATTTTTTAACATTTTGTTTTTGAATGACAATATACAGTTTAAATTTATTCATCGGAAACAAAATTTTTCGATACATAAAAGTTGAATATAGGAATAGTGGTTTATGAGTTATACGTATTTAATGTTTTAATGAGAGGGGTGGAGTGGTAAACGATTACCTCTGAAAATGTTGGTACACTAGTACACTACTAAACATTTTTTGATATAAATACAAGTAGATTAATTTAAAGATAAATGCTGATTTACTCAAATACTAATAATAAAATGGATTTTTGAAACATCCCAGTACCAGTCAGCTCACCTTATAAGAACTTTAAATACCTCTAACGAATAACTTCTACTTCAAAATTCGATTTCTCAGTGATATGTTTCTTTCAATGCCTAGAGACATTTTTCTAGTACAAAAAAAGGCTTTGACTTGGAATTTCAAAGTTGGTTTCTTTTACCATAGTAGCAAATTGAATTTGGTCGATACTTCAAAAATTTAAAAGTAAAAAAATGCCTAGCATTTTTCGAATAACTATAGTTACTTTAAATATATATTGAATGTTTATGTTAGCGTTTTCTATACTGGGTATCATTTTCAAAATGTGTTGACTTTTTTGAGGTATTTATAGACATTTTCATTTTTAATTTTTTTTTCTATTAATATCGATACCAATTTTTACTTTAAGTCAAATAGCTTGAAAATGTAATACCAGGTTCCTCAAAATATTACTCGTACTATAGCCATAAAAAAATATTAAGGGTCTATAGGTCCAATTTTATTTTAAGCCTTTGATGCATTTTACATAATTTGTTATAATCATGAAAATGTGCAAATAATTCAATACGTAGTTAAAAATGTATAATATCCTAATATACTTTTGTTAAGATATGACATTTTTGTATAATGTTTCTCATAAGTATTTATGATATTTAAAATTAAAAAAATATAAAAGCAAATTTTTTTAATATTTATTTTAAGTTAAAATTTGAACGGCATTCAATATTATAACAAAAAGTACTAAATAACGGCTTGTTAAATAACGGAGTTATTCTGTTGTAATTAAAAAAATATTATTCGTGTGTACTTGAAACTATCAATCCGCATTATTATATTTTATACACACAATGACAATGTTAAATGCAATGTTTTCAGATAGAATTAATTCAAAATACTAATACTAATTAATTACTTTAATAGCTATTTACGTATATAAATGTATCGTTAAACATACTTATAGAAATACAGGTGGACAGATCGTCATAAATCAGAATAATTTTTCATATGCAATGATATACCAATCATCGAGTTTAAATTTTACACATACGAGTATTAGTGTGCCTTACTCAACAACTACGTAAACCCAACTTTTTCTTACTTTTATATACTTAAATTCTATAAAAAATATTCTGCTTAAGTTTAAGAGTGTGGGCTGTGGAGATATAAATTTAAGATGCCATTTAACAACGTCAATATCGTTAGTAAACTAAGCTGACAATAGTAAAAAAATTGTCAAAAAATAATATGTTTCCAATATTTTCATTTTGTAATTATTTAAAATTATGTAAACAACATTTCCAAAAAGACTAATTTATTCCTTGGAAATTAGTAAAGATTTAAAAATAATCACCTTGGTGATACATAAACTATATGCTCAATAAGCAATGATATTTGTATTTATGTTGAACAATTTAAGTGTAGGAATGTATATAAAATATGTATCCATTACATATAATAAATAATATATTACATAATATTTAAAGTAATTATTATTCAAACAACTACAGTCAAGGTACAATTATGATAATTAAAATATGCATATTACGCTATAAATTACGAAAAACTTTCAGATCCCTTAAAACCAAAAGCAATTGTCAAGTTTTTAGTCTAAATTTAAGTTTAAATTAAATTTTTTTTTTATCGAGGTAAAAAAATTATAAAACAAACAAGTTGGTGTACCGTATATTTATTGCGAAAGTTACATTTTATATCAACAGTTTTTAAAACTTATTAAAACGAAAACTTATTTTTAATGGTTTGTGGAATTTCCATTTAATAACATTGTACTTAAATTTTAAGTTTTAATTTTAGAAAAATTCTTTTAAAAAACTGTTAATGTTACTTATTGTATTATAGTTTTTTAGTGGTTTATATTTAAATAAACAGTTTAGATTTTAGGTAAAATTTGCTCGAGAATAGATTAGTGTTTCTTTTAAGTAGTTAAATACATACAATTTTTTATTTCTCAGAAAAATTTGCTTGGAAGTTGAGTACAAGATTTATTATAAGTAATTCTTATAGAAATCAAAAATCATCTCGAAAATACATTGTCACAATTTCAGTATTTTATAGAAGATTGGAGTTGAAATTTTAGTACGAAATTCTATTCAATTTAACATGAAGATCAAAATATAGATCACTATTAATTTTTTTAAGAAATTTAAAATCCATTAAAATTGTTATTTATCTGATAATTAACTTTAATGGATTTTTCAAATGGTTTTAATTGATGAAAATGGTATAATTATAAGCCTCTTCAAGGTTTTGTTTTTGTTGCCAGGAATTCCATTGATGGATATCCTATAATTGAAAAGGAACAGGATCCAGCCTAAGTATTTTTTATCTGTTTTTGTTTCGCTGCTCGTAAGGAGGGATATTATCACACCCAGCAAAATTAAGACAGAGGAACGAAAAACAACCATCGACTAGTGCAATATTTATGGATTTCAACCACCAAGGCCCTATGGACACATGATCTAATCCCAAACGTAGCCAAGTGGTTGGAGAAGGCGATCCCTAAGGTTCCCTCTAACATTCCACATCACGCTGGTACTCTCTGGACATTGGCGCTGTCAGCACTACCGCCACAGTATGGGTAACGTGAGCAGTCTACGCTGCATGCACTACCTTTTTCAGTCGGGCACTGAAGAGCACACCCTGTTCCTCTGTCTGAATTTGGTGGGACTTGAGCTAATCTTGGCACCCACCTTGGACGTACTAAATATGCGGCTTATATGGCTGACATTCTCTACGGCTGGTATTTGAAGACCTACTACTTAATCCCACCAAGATGAAGACTTCCTTGAACTAAGTTAAGAAGACGTTTATAATTTGTTATAAAATGGTGGAGGTGATTATGACTTTTAAGGAAGTCGTGAAGAGGGCTAGGCAGGCCATCGAGGGACGAGTTTAGCACGGGGTTCTAAAGCGCCGGGCTAAGGTTGGGTCATGAAAAGCTTAGGCACGGTTAGACGACCAAGGTGGATGACAGTAAATCGGCTCTAAAAATAAAAATAATAAAATAATATGTGATTGGTAGACTAGTGTGAGGGTTGGTAATTGTGGGGCATGTCTTGCACATCTCACTTAAAGTTTATATTATTGTTATGCTTCAAATTTCAATATATGAAGTTACATTAGGGCCAATTCTTGAGAAAACACTGTTCAGTTGGTAAATATGTGCATTGTGCAAGTACTTAGGAATGGCGATCCAAAAAGATTGTGGTTTTGAGAAATACATCAGATTAACGGTATTTGCGTGATATACGGAAACCCTGCCAATCATGTCAGAAAGTAGTAATGTAAAGTGCTATTTATTAAACGTTTTAATTATGAATAGTTTTATTATGTACAATAACTCAAAAGATGGGAATGTGCTGACTACTGACACAACTCTTTTGGTTTATCCAGATAGGTGAAAAAAGGTGTAAGTAAAGGAGAACAGAGCAATAGTGCTAAATTTAGGATAAGTGCTTCTGCTCCAACATAGCTGGAAGAAAAAGGGGAAGAGGAAGAAGAAAAAATGGGGAAGGAGTATTTATTTAGCTATTTTGTGCAAGCTTGATAGATTATTTCAGTTGTAAAAAAAAGATTTTATACCAATAAAAATATGTATATACTAAAATTTAATAGACACATTTATAGTCTATAATATTTACATATAATGTTTACAAATTGAAGACTATTCCTAATAATAATATACAATAGTTATGTGACTGAGGAAAAAGTGTACAAATTGGATAAAATTTTCTACAGAAAATAATTCTCAAAAATATTGTTTGAACCTAATCTAGTAGACGAGAAAAAAATTAAAGATTACTAAAGATTAATAATAGTGAAATATTATTTAATGCCGAGTTATTATTCTAATTTTAATTTCAGTAAGCAGTTGTTTAAATAAAAACCGGGGAAAAATGTTTATATTAACTTTTTATTTAATTAATTTGTAATCCTTGGGTAATAAAATATATAAAGTGCTCATAAACATCTCTTCGCTAGATCACAATTTAGTAGGTGTCTCCAAGCATTTCATTAACCACCACGTTCTCTCGAGGGCGACATATATTTTATAAAAGCTGATAAGACTCATTCACTATAGCCACGGCCTGGATTTTTTTTAAATAAAGGAGTTCAATATATTAAAACGGACATTAATAACTTGAGTTTAGTTTACTATGCATTTCTAAATGTCATATGAATACTTCATTTGATAACCGTAAGTGTAATTACTTAATATTTTAATAATTTTTAATTTAATTTTGATATTTATTACATGGTCTGATTTGAAACCAACTAAATTTATGTCGCTACATAATAAAATACGGTTGTGGTTAAATTGCTGTCTTATAGGTCCACTGCAGGATAATCCAGGACACAGCATATTACGGACAGAATTTTTAGTACCAAATCAAACATTACCGCTGAAATCACATCCCTTATTAATCTGAACAAAAAACTCCGTGCTAGATTCATCCGAAATATGCAGTGATTACTGTGTATGTTTTAAAATAAAATATTCAATATATTGACTAAAAAATAATGATAGTATAATTTGACTAAATAAGTTGCTTAGTAATTCGTAGTATTACATTCATGTGTAACTGAATTTACTGAAAAATGTATTATTCCTAGACCAACTAAAAGAATGTTAGTTTTTTAGGAATACCAGTAGGAACAGTATATTGACTATGCACGGTGGACATTAAACATAATATAATACAATTAGTTATCAAAACAACGGTGATCATGATAATAATAATAATTACAGTTAAGATCTAGATAATAAAGTAATATAATTATGATAATGATCAAAATAATAAGGATAATGATAACGACGACGATTTGGAACCCATATTAGCGCTTTTAGAAAGTCCATTACGGCTGCCACTGACGTCGTTAAACTTTTCCCCGTTTTGTTTTTATTTATATTGATATATATATATTTTTTTGGAAAGTTGGTTCCGTGGTATTTAATTGGACACTGGTACAGCAGAACAATCGTAAGCTAAATATATTCGTATACGTCTTCTTTCAAGGCAATTCGACCAAAACTGTGCTAGATGTCGAATACTTATGTTGAAGTAATATTGACCCCTTTTTTATTGCCATATTGCTAACATGCATTTTTTCACAAGTATGACGAAATTAATTTAATCTCATTAGGTTTTACTGTATTATTTTTATTCTGATATAAAATATGTAACACATATAATTTTTATTAACATAATGTTTAAGCTCTTCCGATAAACTTGATCTATCAATTAAAATCAAATTAGTCAAATGATGGCACAAAAATATTATGTACCTATTTATGTGGAGGATTAATTTTGTACTGCATTAAAGTGAAGTAAAACATGAGATTGAACTAGTAAATCTATTTGGTGCATTAGGGAGGTAAAAATTGAAAATGAAAACAAGTTTTTGAAGGCGTTGGGGGGAAAAATAAAGAAAAAAGGGGTATTTTCAATCATTTTTCGGTGTACTTTACTTCAATAACTAATAATCGTAGACATTCGACGTTTTCTTATATTAGCATTTTCCTTGTATGGTAACATTTTCAAAATGTATCAAATTTTGTAAATCATCTTTTTCTTTTCATAACTAACATTAAAAACTTAACAGAAGACTCCCCACATATTTTTCAATCTTAAAAAAAAGTTACCCTTTTGATAGCTATGAGATATTTTGGATTTATTTTCAAATTCTTCACTCAGAAACGTTCTTCACGTGCAATGATTTATCGTTGAATTCAAATATAACACATCCATTACAATGGCGTACTCGACAACTACTGCACATCAGAGGTACTCCGTTGTCCACATTTTTTACAACAATACTTCTGCTTACTTTATAAATACTCATACATTCAAACGTATGTACTGACAAAAGTATCGATAGTTATCGGTTATCGGTTATAAAATGCAAGACAGGGTCGTAAAAAGAAGAATAATTCTAAGTTATAAATTATAATATATTTAAATAATAATAATAATAATAATAATAATAGTGTATATAATGTATAATCTGTGACAGTGACATTATAATACAATATAATAATATAATATATAAATACGTGTACTTCAATACAGTTCATATAAAAACGACAGGATTTTTTTTTTATGGGTAAAATAATAATTAAAAACAATAAAACACAATAAAAAAAATAAAACGATGGTGGGATCATAACTCCGTACAGTTAGTTAATTTTTTTTTTCTTTGAAAACTTTCTAAAAGTACTTGCAACAAAATAATAATAATAATAATAATAAAGATGAACGATAGATTTGAAACTGACTGAAAACGTGTGTAACATATTGGATGTATTTTGAAGTCAATCAGAGTAGTTATATCATTAAGTTGCAGATCATTAGTTTGATGTCGATTTTTGCATCCTGTATCGGTTTCGTGTCTTCTCGCATTTTTTGGCTAAAATTCAACAAATTAATATTATTGTCTTATAAGATTAAGAGATATTAAAATTAATTAATATACTTACTGATCTTAATCTTGTTGTCTGGACAGTTCTAAAAAAAAGATTCAACCGTTTATTACATAAGTATAGTAAATAGTGATAGGTAATGGATACTAATTCAAATGTAATTATAAACTGGAGTGTCAGGTCTTAAATTGTCAATGTATCTAACTTCAGAGTGATCATTTAATTTTGTAAAAAAATGAAATGGTACAAAAGTGATCACTTGCAAGTTGTATACTTCATATGTATATTTATGTGGAGTTATTAATTATTATTAGTAGTACGGGCTAACTTCTAATGATAAACTTTGTGTAACATAATTATTATTTATGTGTATTTAATGGCCAAATGAGTATGTCAGTATTATGCAAATATCAAAAATGTATTTTTTGATTTTTGAGAAAAAGTTTAGAATGTATAATATTCTCTTGTTGAATTTAATGCACTATATTATTCATTACCTAGTTTATAGAATATTTTTTTTTTATTAATGGTAAAATATTTTGTATTTATAACTGGATCAAAATAAATATTTTATTCAAATTCTTAGCATAATGGACCCTGATAAATAGTGTTTTTTTGTGTTATTTATGAATGCAATAAATACTTATTCAACATTATGTATAATTATCTTGATCATCGATCAGACAAAAGACATTAATATTTGATTTCAGCTGAGAACTTTAAAGGTATTTCATTTCGCATTTTCCAAAATATTATTTTCTTATTGTAATCACTCAACTTATTAAATTCATGAACATTAATCCCTAATACGATCATTAAATCACTTCATCAAAAGTACTAATAAATATAATATAGCAAGAAAAAAGTAAGTTCGCCTACCTTGAGTTTTATTATTCTTCGAATTATAAAGATACTACTGAAATATCATATTCATAGAAAATTGTAGACATATTATAATGACGCATATGTTAAATAATGTCTGAACTAGATGCATATACTATATATCAATATGCACATAGGTAATATTATGTACCTACCGCCAATTATTATTTTAAGTTTATTTTTTATATTTTTTCATAAATATATAGGTTTCTAATGAATGTTATAAAATATTACGTAGAATTCATATCATATATTAAATGACAAATACATTCGTGACTTTTCTTCATAGATCACGTTCGTTTGATTTTATAACATTTGAACTACCAAAAAGAGTAGGTGGTGCTGACTGGTTGGCACTTACACTTCACAAAAATGATGCTGTAGTTCGAATAAAGAATCGACACAAACTTTTGTACCAGAACGTACATTTTTTGTAGCACAATAAAATGTTACAAGCTAAAAGCATGAAACAGAAAATTGAAGTAAAAAATGCACGTTACAAAATGAACACAAAATATGTAGCTTAAAAGTTTAAGGTTGAAAGGAGTGTTTTGAAGCAATGAAAATACATCTTAAACTGAATTGTACGCTCGAAATATGTTTGTTTTGTGTTGAATATTAAATTCTATAGATGAATTGTCAAGTTGATATCATTAGTAATTCTGAAATCGTTTTTATAAAGTGTATAAGCACTATATTACAGTTTCTAGAAATTCCAAAGACTAATTAGGTATTCACAAATCAATGTTTAGGTTTTCATTAGGTTTTCTACGTGAGAGGATTTCGGTGTCGGTTTATTGTACGTCATGCCTCATGAAATACTATTACTATTATTGTACCACCCCGGTTGTGTGATATTCGTAAGCGTTGTTTTCGGAAAACAGAACGAATTATTAGTTAATATGATGCGCTTGAGCGTAAAAAATACAAAACTGGAATGAACAGCATTGTTTTGAACTTACCGATTCGTATTGCAACCACAGGCAGTGTTGGAATTGTACGTATACTGGATTACACACGTTTTCTTTATCTTCTGCTGGCCACGGTACTGAAACAAATCGTATGATGTCACAATAATATTAAACAATGGCCAGTTTCATGTGTGAGATATGGTAAAGGTCATGTTTTAGGTACATGGTAATAATATCATTTCGGTATTATATGTATACATTGCTATTCGGTTGAAATTATTAACGCGATTAATCGATAACGCAATAGCGTGATCAATCGGTTGCAGAGTTCGATTGAAATAATAATTTGACAAATTAAGTCGAGTCAAAAGTTTGCATATACTAAACCGTTTTAATTGAATTGAAATCAAAGAGCGATAGGTAAATAGAAAATGGGTTTGTTATAGTATTTATTTGTGTATGTTTATGAATTAATGTACTCGTAACAATACAAATACTATGATAGCTATATGTGCTACATTATGCTGAAGCCATCATACAATCTAATTTCATTTTCAAATACAGAAAACGCTACAACAAATAAATTGAACATTGTATAAAAATCGATATTTTCAATAATAATTGTATTCATTATTATTATACTATTATGTTTTCAAACTCATTTTATTATTGAAATGCAATAACAAATATACAAATTAACTGTCGTATATTAAATATAGCAGTGCATCATGTTATTCAAAAATAAATAAATTTCATCGAAATTGGATGATTGTATAGCAAATTAATAAATAACGTCATTCAAACCACCATAGGGCGTCTATTTTAATATTGCAATTTATACCGATATTATAGTTCTTAAAATGTGTAAGTACATATAAAGGCACTTCATTTTTATAGTTGTTTCCATTTTTAAATATTGTAATATTACAATTTATATTAATTTTGAATATTGTTTTATTTTAAAATCGAATAAGAGGCGCTCGTAGTGAATAACGTCGTCTTCAGTTAAAATCAACGAACTAAAATATTGCTTACTGTAGTGGAATATAGTCTGGTCATTAAAAACTATTACGATATCGATAGAATAATTGTACGATAAACATGATCAACTATAAAAAAATCTAGAATGTTTTTCACACTAGTGTCCACACTCGATGGGTCATGTTTTTAAGCTGGTCCGAGATTTGATATGTGAACTAATTACGATGGTAATAATTTAAAAATCTCCCGAATAAAAAAAATACATATAATACCGGTTTTGAATGACTTCCGGTATGTTAGCAAACACCGTTAACCATAATGGGGAGTTTGCCGTTTCCACATGGCTCATATTACAAAGCAACTTATAATGCGGCAATCGTTTTGCTAGGTATACTCGTATAGAAAGTACTTACCCCTACGCGAATAACAGCATTTATTAACCTTTTGGTCGAACAATGTTAACTTATATATTTTTTTTTTGTACGGACCGTTAACATTGATAGATTTTCACTTTAAAACTCATTTGTGATAGAAATACAAATAGATTTTCATTGATACATAATATTCTATTTTATACTATTTGTGTGGTATTTTTTATTTTAAATATAACATAATTTAGAAGTCTTTAGTGCAGTTTTAATATCAAAAAATATACTTGCGATACACGAGTAGCATTTTAAATTTTGAGTTATTCAATAAATTATATTGAGAAACTAACAGGGAACCAATATTGATGCAGTTATTTTTTTTTTCGAAAAAGTACTAGATATTAATACAATAATAATAATAATAATAATAATAATAATAATAATAATATAAGAATTTTGCTGTTTTTCCAAAATGTTATATTTGCTTGATAATTTTCATAAAAATTAACTATTTCTATAAAAGAAATATTTCCTATGCAACCGATTAGAGAATTTTGCTGTTTTTCCAAAACGTTATATTTGCTTGATAATTTTCATAAAAATTAACTATTTCTATAAAAATTAACTATATCTATAACAACCGATCAGAGAACCAATCAATATCTTATTCCAAAATTAAATATTTCCAAATTTTTAAATTTTAAAACTCACAATGTTGTCTCCATGTTATAGATAATACCATTGACCATCATGAAAATAACCTTTTTACAAAACGCACCATTTTTACAATATTAAATTAATTTTTAAGAAAAATAGCTTGAGAGCAAAATTAGGTTGTTCAAAACAGTAGGTACATACGCATGTTCTCGACTCTCGAGGAACTTTACTGTGAACAGTTCTCAGCGGTTGTGATCTTTGTTTGTCCATATTTTATAGGTACATTTTATAATTGTGTTATTTTTTCAAAAAGTTTTATAAAGGCTAATATCGGCTCATCGGGCGTACTGTTTTGTGCGGTGCTCACTGCCGTGTAAAATTGCATACAGACAATAATAAGATATGTGGGTGCACTTACTGTAGGTCTCCTCGAGGCATTTGTCCAAGGCCTTTTGCCCCACTTGTTTCTGCCACTGTTCTTTGAAGACGCTCTTCATTGCGTAATCAGCTATGAACGTTTTGTTCAGTGAACCGTCTTCAGTGAGCTAAATTAATTTTAAATTACATAGTTATTTTTCTATTATTATATTTAATATTAATTTCCATACCAATCTATTTTTCTTGCCAATACACTCGTGAAGGCACTGGAACAAAAATTAAAAAATAAGTGTTTTAATTAAAATACACGAAATGCAATGAGTACATTTATTTTAAAAAAGTACTCACAAATTGCTTCTTCTTGGTAATCTTTACCGCATCGGCGGAAAACAAGTCTTGTTTGGGAGTAGTAGCTGTAAAATCACCAAACATAATAATATTGAATTAAGATATTTTGTTGTATTGGCTAACTATTTTTCTTTCAATTAATGTCAATTTTTTATTTCATTATGTATCTACTTGATAGATACTTTATAGATTTATTTTTAAATCATCAAAAATTAATATGTCTACCCATTTTAAACTATTTAATATTTTTAAACCTCCCAGTTGCTCGATCGCGACATTTTGAATCAAAAATATTAAATATAACCAACACAGAATATGATTAAATAATAGCTAGTGGAAATTTAATAAAAAAATAAATTAAA
The DNA here is from genome assembly GCF_001856785.1 of Myzus persicae. Classification (NCBI taxonomy): domain Eukaryota; kingdom Metazoa; phylum Arthropoda; class Insecta; order Hemiptera; family Aphididae; genus Myzus; species Myzus persicae. The sequence goes on from NW_019103602.1 coordinate 1,737,511, forward strand.
TAAGAGCTGATCAGAAAAAAAACACTAGAAACTAATAAATTTTTAATTTAAAAATGCTATACAGCATAAGATAATAATAATAAAAAAATGTTAATACAAAATATAAATTTGTAATTATGATTGATTGGGTATTCCTTATTTTAAATTTGTGATTTTTTCAGATTATCGCCCTTCCCCCTCAAAAAGTTCAATTACAAAAAAGTTCCATGTAAATTTATTAATTTTAACAAATGTCACAAAAGCTCTAGAGTTACAAAAATAGACAATTTATATTGTTTATACCAACTTCATTATTCATCCAACTTTAAGAACAAATGTATTGAACATGTATAGTGCATAATGTGTATACATGTTTTTTCGTGTGTTATGAACAAATCGCAAATGTTTGACCAAAATGGATGTGATTTCAATGAAACAGAGAAAACAGTTCAAAGTATAATATTAATTGAAATGTCTAGAACTTAATACGGTAGTAACCCCGTGCGATTTCACGACGCCAATTTGCATATAAAATGTACTGCAAATTAATTTTCGTGTACGTTTATAATAGCACCAGCGTGATATTATTCTATTATTATGTGCACCAATTTACTAAAACAAGATATTAATCATCAACTTACTACATCGGCACACCGAACCGTGGACTCGAAAGTCGAAATTTATTAATCTGGACATGTGCATATTATTATTATATCGTACGTCATACGTGTATGTTAGTGATTTCACGTAGCTGACTGAGCGCGGAGAATATTAGTTTTTGTTAATGTAAAATGACATTCGTGTTACCCAATAGTAATTTCGCGACGAAAAATAACTTCGATATTATATACCAACATGATGTTCGCCACACATGCGCTTGTATATTATATAGTCTAGATTTTAATCCTGAACTTGTCAATTTAGACGAAGGGGATAATTTTATTCAAATCCTTTTACTGATCCCTTTTTTTATTTTTAATTAATTCGAGACTTACCTACTGTACATACCAAACGGATTTGTGAAAAATACAAGTGACCATCTCATATAATATGCATGGGTTTGCGCGAGGGGACAAGTGCCGGCGATAAATATTTTACAGAGAACGATCGACACTCAAACTTGTATAACTATTATTAAACAAGTTTGAATTTTTGTTGTCACCTCGAATCAGAGTGTACTGAATTTTTATTGAATGAAAATAATAATGAAAACCTGTCGTTTGTATTTTTTATTTATCGATATTCATTCACACTTCTCAGTACTACTGACCAGTATAAAAACGATAGAAAATAATATGTGAAGTAAATAAAATGGTAAAAGTTATTTGTCAAGGGGCCAAAATACTTAGTCCGAAGGCGTTCTGAGAGAGGGTTCAAGTTTTTAGTTCCCCTGTGTATTTTTTATTTTTAAACTTGAGTGTGGAGTAGTAGTATAGACAGTATTTTAGTTTTAATATAATATACTTGGTTTGAAAATACTTTTAAAACGCAATGCATGATATATGATGTTGGTATTCTTAATATTATTGTATATTTTATTAAGTAGATACGTAAACGTTTAATGTTCAACGTGTTTAAATTCAACTCTTCCACTAAGAGTTTTAAAATATAAATCAAAGAAATCGCTTGTAGTATAGTTTGTAGGTGGACATTAATGAATGAAATAAAATTTTTTTTATAACTTAAAATAGTTAACCTTTACACATTATCACAACTGAAACACTTTTTACCTATACGAAATTCGAAAACCATTTTAAAATTATTTAGATTACCTACTCGTACTTCTATGTGTTATGTTTCTCAGATATGTTTGTTTTGATTTCATTAGTTAAGTTGAATGTCCGCTTATTATAAACGCGAAGGAGAAAGTTTAGAGGTCAAAAACGCAGAACCTTCAAATTCGTAGTTGAATAGAAACCATAAAATAGAAAGTTTCAACTCAGAATTATCGCGACGTGATTAGATTATTAAAAACTCGATATGTATTATTTACATATTTTGCTAACCTTTGCCAAACTATTTGAAATAATACAATTCGATAATATTGTCGTGTCTTATACGATCGATGCTCGTACATAATTATTCAAACATTATTAAAATAAATAAATGCATTAGGTACTTCTTATTTTGTTAATTCAAACCGGTCTATTGGAATTAATAGGTTAATACCGTTCTACTCTTAAATAAATCAAAACATTATTGGTTCTGTTCTATAACACCTACTTATGGTAATTAATAGGGATATTATATAATAGAAGACTATATAGTTATAACATTTTCGATATTCGATGCCATCGTAAAATAACATTGAATATAAAAGTCATATTAGGTAAATTTTGTTTATGATAAAATATTTGAAAAAAAAATATGATGTATATCTAATATTATAATACGGATTAGGTATTCTAACCATGTTGGTACGATAATTAAAATTTGGTAAAGAATAACGATTAAAAAATGTAGCTATATATGTTTTATATTGACATGTTCAATGGTAATTTATCTATATGAAATAAATAGACTTTGTTAAATAAATCCTAAATGGACTAAGTCAATTTTGAACATAATTTAATTTACCTGCAACCGTTGCAAACTTCTCTGCTACTTGTGCGTAACACTCGTCAGCTGCTACTTTGTCTTTATCGCCGAATCGCTTCATTGCGTTTTCCGGGCCACAACATGACTTTAAAAAAAAGTTTCTTTTTAATTTTTTTTGTACATATACAGGATTTGATTAAAAACTAAGGGTTTTTGTTTTAGTTTATAAATCCTTCTATTTTTATAACATTGCGTCGGAGAATTGTTTGTGGTCAAAAAATCTCATTAAGTTTTCGTTGGAGTGGTTGCTAACAAAATCAAACGTTAACCAACCTAATCTACTACCAACCTAGATGTATCTAAAAAAAAAAAGTTCCCTGATAATTAAGAGTATTTTGCAAGACCTTAAAAAATGGATTCTCAAGAAATGATTATATACTATATATGATTATAAACTATACCTACTAAAATTACAATACTAAATTTCATTTTTTTTTTTAAATAGAGAATAATAAATTATTATGCAAAATTTTGAATTTAAATATAAATAATAAATTGTATATATATTTTATTTTTTATGAAATAAATAAACATTTTTCAAGTATAGATATTCTTAATTGGTACGTAATTATGAATTATATAAAGGTATTTATTTTCTATAAAGCTCAATATTTTATATTTTTGTTCAGAATGTTTTGTTACAGCGGTTAATTTAATTGTTATATATTTAAAAAAAAATATTAAATAATTTTAATATATTTTTTATTTGGGATTTGATTAAAAAACTTAGTAAGCACAATTGCGTTGTTCTTGTCTACTCTTTTATAGAAATTACATAAGTAGTATGTTATAGGGAAAAACAAGCATTACTGTTTAATTTCTCAATCAAGTTTATTGACCCACACTGTACTCGACAAGTTAATTAAAATCGACTACTCAATCGAATATTTTACCAAGTTAAATCAGACTAAAGTTTTTACATTGAGTACTTCACAAGTCTTTAGTATATGATTTTCATTAGAATTAATTAAAAATTTAAATAATTATCCAATTTAGTTGTTTTTGTCTTAAGTATTTACTTTTGTATTGAATATAAATAATATAAATTTCATGATAATAAGATAATTTAAACAATTTAAAACGCCAACCAGATGTAAACTTACTTCTTCAGAAACGGATAAAACATATTGAAGTATATTTTGTTTAATTAAAACAAATTTTTTTTAATTATTTTCAAACAAACTTATTTAAATTTATAGTTATAAAATATTATTGTGTAACAGAAGTTGGTAGGTACCTACCTAAGTAAATAATATTCAATTGAAATAATAAAATGAATACTTAGTTTTTTTCAAAAGAAAACTTTAAATTAAGTTACATTTTATTATTTTTTTATACAATTTCGAGGAAAATAATCTTAGAACAACATACACAATATTGTGTTTAAAAATAAGTACCATTAAAATCAATATTTTTCCGATCCATATTTTTATTTTTAAAGATTTTGGAATTTTGTGTTACCTAGAAATAATATTATAAGATAATCTGAGTTAGTATATTTTATGAAATGGGCAGTTTAGTGTAAAATAAGATCAGATGAGATTATAACCATTATAATTTGTAACCAATGACATTTTAATGAAATTTTCCCCTGTATTTAAGTTATTTACGTGGAAACTATAAAAATCTTAGTTTTCTTTTCCTAAGTTACCTTTAGTTATTGAATAAACCAATCAAAGTCATTTGATATAATAAAAGTTTATTATAATGATATAAGTTTAACTTGTGTTACTGTGGAATATAATCATCAAAATTGTTTTTAAGCATACCTACTGTACAACAAAGGCAGTAACGCACTTATAGGTTATAATTTACTATTATTTCATAATTTAATAAAAATACAATATCACATAAAAACTGAAAAAATCACTTAAAATTAATTGTAAAAATGAATTATTTTCTTTGAGCGACTAAGAAAAAATTTCATTCATTGTGGATTATGATGCGAACTCAGGGAAACATTTCGAACAAAACGGTTTTATTGTAGGATAGCAGTCCTAACAAAGGAACTTTTACTTTTTCAATTAAATCAACTAGGACGATGGACTAAAATTATTATTTCCAAAAACGTCCAATACATTTTATGTGTATCACAATGGTTGATTGTGGTTGTATTTATTGCATCAATATTGTTATAAAATGACAATAAATTTATCAGAATGCGTAATCGAATTTTTACGGTGTAACGTAAATAAATGATTATGTACATGGTATTATTATACTATACACATATTATACGCGTTCGAGAGAAATCTGTTACACTTAACGAAGTGCTTTTGTCGCATTTTGGCGAAAGTTAACTTTTCTTTTGAAAACCAGGACACATTGTTGTCGACTAGGGCGTTCAGGTTATAATATGCTATCTTCAAATATTATATTTTTTTTATTACGGATCGGATTTAATATTTTAAAATATTGTCGCATAGGTGTATAATATATTATAATATCGTATATGAGTAGTATATATGTATATAAACAATCTTAGTGTATCACATTATACTGATAGTATATACGTTAATAGTTGTGTAAATACATGATTCAAACTGACTATGGTTTACCTTTCTGCTGGCTTGTTTGCACCGGAAGAAGTCGCTGTCTTCGGTGTCCAACAGCTCTTTGCCCCGTCTGTGGTGACCCGCATCCGCTAAAATAGCACGAAACGTTAGGTCAGCATAACATTATTGTACGATAAAACGACAACAGAATAGAAGAATTTATTGTATAAAACGAAAAATCTCATCACGAAGAATAAAATCTAGAGTTGTACCCACAAAATGTTTTATCAATATTATCATAGCTGGTAACTAATTATTTATAGTCTTATTACAATAATTATTGAAGACCAAATAATATTATTATTCTGAATGTCTAATTATATTTAGCTTAAAATCGTATAAATTAGCTTACTAAGTTTCTAAATGTCACTATTAATTGTATTTTACTGTGGCGTCATACGTTACTTGTACCTTTGGGTTTCAGTATACGTCATATAATTTTAATAAATAAATAAAATAGTATAAAATCGTTTGCACGCTCACCGAAAACGACGGATATTTGAAGCAGGACGACGGCCACCGCGATGCACTTGATCGTAGCAGAGTTAGCGGACATTTTCGTCGTCGGCGTTTCTCTCGTTCGTACAATGTATATAATATCGTTATAAAAAAACTGTGTGAATTATACGGAGCTCGGCGGTCAGACTCGTCTGGTGGTGCAGAGTATACTGCTGCGGCGTGATGTCCAACTTATATTATATACCGCGGTACAAGTCCAATAATAATAATAATAATAATAATAT